>NC_133368.1:19348019-19648019 GCF_049309525.1 Garra rufa
TCAGAATCGATTCTGAGCTTGTTTTTTTCCCCCGCATATCGCCCATGTGCGCGCTAGAGACGCGATAGGCTTCATTGCACCGAATTTGCACTGTGAGACACGTGCGCACTGCTTGACATTGTGTGCTTCCACCCGCCGTGTTTTACTTAAGATATGCTTTCATTTCTGCCGTCTGGAATGCAGTACTATTAGATGCAAGAAACTCGTGCACTGACAGACTTTCACGTGCGCTTTGTGTTTGTTCGTCCTAAAGCTCGATTGCGGATGCGGTTAAATGCACTTTCTTTTTCGAATAGTTTTAAACGAAACTGTACATTCAGTTATGTTTTCAGAGCAGGACAAAACATCTGATATATCGAAATAGATCTGTGCATCAGTTGCGTTCCGTCCCGTCCATATAAGCTGCTAACGCTCCGCATAACAGGCTGTCAGAGAGAATGCGTTCACGTGTTCATTAATATAAACATGCTTATAAGTTGATCCCTTATTTGAGATAGAATCTTCCGGGCAAGCAGATTCTCCGCATCTTTCTCGACTCCTCAGAATTGAAACGCATTATCTGTTTTGCTGGCATGCGCGTGATTTCATTCGCGGGGTAAGCTGTCCGCGAAGCGCTCGCCCAAGCGGAAAAACGCGCTGTTGCTGCCAGATCCTGATTGCCGAAAATCATATTGTGTTTGATGAGCAACTTACTCGACTAAATCAAATGAAAAAAAAAAACAAAAAAAGAAAAAAAAAAACCATCCTAACTGTATATTATTTTAAAGCCCACTGAAAAAAAAATAGCCTATATAAAATGTCTGTAATTTTTTTTAAATAATAAAAAAGAGGAAATATTAAAATATGATTTCGTCTCTGATTTTATTGGTATCTAAATAATCTAAAGATATTATTATTTTTGGTATTACTGGTGGTTTTAGCACTAAGCATTACTGGTAAAAAAAAAAAAAAAGTCACCGCTCGCCACTGCTGTGCATTAGTTTGAATGCAGCCTGTTAATGCTGCCTGTCTATGATCTCATCAGTAACTATAAAACTGCAGTAATGCTGAGGAAAAAGTTGTCTGTAAACTTTCAGATACCTAAAGAACACTTATTTTAAATAAGTACTTGTTTTAAAAAGTACCTTGCTTATATAATTTAAAAAATAAAGTAAAATTGCCACAAAATAAATTTGACATAAAACGTATATGAAAATGTAGCCATGTGCAATACTATTGAAAACTGAGAATGTGTCCCATTGTGATATTTAGTTGATAATTAAAACAGTAATTAAATTGAATCTTGAAACCAGTGAAGATTGACACACCTACTTTTACAGAGAGTTCAATAAACAAAAAGCATAGAAACTGCAATTTTACATGTTTTTAAAATTCTAAAGTTGTATTTGCACAGCAGAAGAATTAATTGGGGAAAAAATGTAGATCAAGAATCGTTTTGGAATCGGATCGTGACTCCCAGAATCGGAATCGGATCGTGAAGTGCCTAAAGATTCTCACCCCTAATATATATATATATATATATATGTGTAATTTTTTTTTTTTTTTTCTTTCAAATTTGTGTGCTGATTATTATTTTGCAAGTTGGAATTTGACAGCTTAACGTTGATGTTAATGTTTTGAAAAATGTTGGAATTAGAATTGGAAAATGGTTGATTTTAAAAATGTTACTTTGAAAATGTTCTATTTCAATAATGCTAATATAATAAAACAAATATTTTAATATATAATCCAGTCATCTCTTTTGTAATTTTTCTGATATAACCACCCCACATTTGTGGATTCCACTTTCAGATTAAGTTAAATTCTTTTTACTAATGTCTTAAAATTATTAATTTGGTGTTGTCTCACGTTGGATCTTGACCTCTGTCCAATCTTATTGTTACACTTTCTCTGTATGTTTTGTTTTGTTTTTCTGTCTGTATGCTGATTTTTGCAACAAAATTCCTGGCTCTGTTAAAGGTTTGATGTCATGCCAACAAAATCCATTTTAACCATCTTTTTTTAAAGTTGGAATTTGACAGCTTGACAGTTTTGACAGTTGTTAGATTTTGACTGAAACTGATTTCAACCACGATTATCCAAATGATTATCTGTTGGAAATAGGACACTGACGTTGGTCTGACGTTGTGTTCTGACATCAACCCGGTTTTCATTTCCACCCAAAATGCAACGTCTGACCAAACGTTGGACACTGACGTCATTCTGATGTTGGGTTCTGACGTCACCCTGATTTTCATTTCCAACCAAAATGCAATGTCTGTCCAATGTTGGACATTAACGTTGTTCTGACGTTGGGTTCTGACGTCAACCCGATTTTAATTTCCAAACAAAATGCAACATCCCCATGATGTTGGGGTACAACATCAATCTGACATCATGTTGACGTCCTGTGCCTGCTGGGCTGGTTAACCAATGTCCTCCGTGAAGGTTTCTATCAAACCTTTACAATTAATCCAGAATGTGGCAGCAAGATAAATTTTTAATGAGCTGAAAGGAATGTTTGTCACACCTCTCTTCATCAATTTGCACTGGCTACCAATAGCTGCTCACATAAAATTCAAGGCATTAATGTTTGCCTACAAAACCACCACTGCCTCTGTGGATATGGAACCACTCCGAAAGCCACTGGCCATAGAGAGGGCCCACAGGATCGGTTATATGCGAAAGACTGCAGCGGACGTGAATTCAACCCCGAGAGTGATGATCGTAAGTTTTTGGACTATAGAGACAAGGAGCGCGTGATGCGAGCGGCCAGTGCAAACAAAGATGTACTGTTCAAAAATCACAGAATCATGTTCTTTACGGACCTTTCTGCTGAAGTGAACAAACAACGGAGGCAGTTTGACGAAGTAAAGAAGAAGAAGCTGCGCATCTTTCCAGTGCGCCTCCGAGTGACTGTTTTTTGTTTTAAAATATGGAAGAGTGTTGGATTATTTATTGTTTATACATATTTATATATTAAGTTGCTAAAGCAAGTTGCAACACATTTAAACAGCATAGGTATAGCTTCCTTTTCTTATTGAAATTGGGCTATCACAAATATTTTAAATTAAAACTTACCACAGACAGAAACAGTCGGCTCTCTGTGCCTTTCTTTCGCATTAAATCTTTATTAAAAACAATCTTTTAAATAACTTTTCTACCCGGACAAGTGCATCTATTATGTTGCCTTGTTTATTTAAAACTGCACTATTTTAAACCTAGCCAAAAAGCCACGTGTTGACTTTGAAACACAGTAGACTGCATTTATGGTACATTCCGTGTCAATCCATGTTCATTTTTACAGCGAACAATGCGCTGTCACTTTAATTCAGCGCATGCAACGCAATGCAGCACAGCAAAAAATAGACTCTGTGCCGAAACGATCGCTGCACTGCTGCAAACGCACCGCTTCTGGGACGTACTGCCGGACAGCAACCGCGTGGCAGTGTGAACGCTCTAATCCGTTAACATGGATGCGGAAAAAAATACGCAACGCATACGCACTGCAGACGGAGTATGTGTGAAACAGGCGTTAGATGCCGAAAAGGCTTTCGACAGGGTGGAATGACTGTATCTATTTGAGGTCCTTAAAAGATTTGGATTTGGAGAAATGTTCTGTAAATGGATTAAGATACTTTACATGCATCCTATGGCTGAAGTACTCACTAACAATATAGTTTCTAAGGCTTTTAACATCCAAAGGGGTACTCGTCAAGGGTGCCCCCTTTCACCCCTTCTTTTTATCTTAGCAATTGAGCCACGTGCTTCTAAATCATGTATCCTTTTACTGAATAACGGTGATAGTCAAATACCAACTGTAACACAATTCAATGTGGTAGATTCCTTTATTTATTTAGGAATTAAAATAACAGTGAATGTAGATAATATATCTTCAGTTAATTACCAACGTCTTTTGAACACTATCTCTAAATTTATTGAACGGTGGAAAAATCTACCTATATCACTAATTGGGCATGTAAATATAATAAAAATGAGTGTACTACCTAAAATATTATATCTATTTCAAAATATTCCTCTCTGCCCTCCAACCTCCTTTTTTACAATACTTCGGAGATCATTCACTGATTTCATCTGGAATAATAAAAGAGTTTGTGTTCGGTTATCATTATTATACTTAATTATACTTATAATAGGGGTGGTCTTCAGATTCCCAATCTACAGCTGTACTACTGGGCAGCACAATTACGATCTACTTTATATTATTTCTCTTCTGAATCTTGTACATCTTGGGTGGATACTGAATCTTTCTTCATAAAGTCAAAATTACCCCTTAATCTCTACCTCTATTCGGCAGACATTAAATCTCTCAGAAAAGACAAAGATGTTGTACCTTTTAACCCTATCCTCATTAATACAATTAACGTCTGGTGTGATGTATATAAATATTTAGGGCAGTGCAATACTTTATCATGTTTTACTCCAATATGGGGAAACAAGCGTTTTAAACCAGCTAGATCTGACCCTGGATTTAAGATGTGGTTTGATAAAGGGCTACAGAAAATTGAGGATTTCTATAGGGAAAAGGATCTAATGTCTTTTGCAGAAATTGTAGCGCAACTTGATATTCCCAAAAAGCATTTTTTTAAATTCCTTCAATTTAGGAGCTATATTTCTTCCTATCAAGGTGCAAAGCTTACAAAACCTAATAAGACACCTCTTGAAGAACTGTTATCAAAATCTGCCCAAACTAAAGGTTTAATATCTATGTTTTATAAAATGTTAGAATCACACTCTAAAGAATCATCAGAATCTAAATTGGCTTCCTATATGTAAATATTCCCTTGGATGTTTGGGAAGAAATATGTACGAAAGCTCATGTACAAACATTTAATAGTAATCTCAAATTAATTCAGTACAACTGGATTATGAGAATTTACATTACTCCAGTTAGGTTAAATAAAATTAACCAGAATATTCCAGACACGTGCATCAAATGCTCAGATGATAAAGGTACACCTTTGCATTGCATGTGGAACTGCCCAAAGGTGCAGGAGTTTTGGAAGGAGGTGGCTATATTTATTTCTCAGATTTATTTCTCAGTGTCTATAAATCTACCAATGAAACCTGAAATTTTTAGTTTGGGAATTATTCCTGAGAATACTGTGGACCATGGCAGCACTCGTAAACTTATTGATATTAGTATACTTCAAGCAAAATGTCTAATAGCCTTGTACTGGAAGAAAGTGGAAAAGCCATCTATCGTACAGTGGATCAATAACACGTTCTTCTGTTTAGCTATGGAAAAGATTATTTATATGTTGAAAGGTAAAATTTCTTCTTTTGAGAAAATTTGAACACCCTTTATATCCTTTATATCAAATTCGGATTTTGGGAATGTACTAAATGAGACAAGAGAAGACAAGATAACTTGACACTTGACCTATCTTATCCCCCTTTTCATAATTTTATTTAAGGAAAACATTGTTAAATAATGATTTGTATGCCTTCTATGCATGTTTTGTATTTTTAACTTCTCCTTCTCCTTTCTACTGTATTACTTTCTGAAATAACCTGTGGGTTTTTTTTCATATGAAAAGATGTAGCTAAAATATTGTTGTATTACATTGTTATATTTTGATACATCTCAATAAACAGATTGTTAAAAAAAAAAAAAGTTCCCTCCTGCCCAACTCAATCCGAGCAGCTAAGTCTTTAGCCATCTTCAAGAAATGGCTAAAAACACCCTCCTTCCATCTTTACTTGACCCTCTAACTATAGCACTCTCTATTCTTATTCTGTTCTTTAAAAAAAACTTGACCCTTTAAGACTTGCACTCTATTCATTTTCTAACTGCTTGTTTTCTTAAAAAAAAAAAAAAAATCGAACACTAGCTTCTCTACTCTTTTTGCAATCTATTCATTTGCTTTCTTTTTATTTATAATAGAATTAACAAAAAAGGCCTCTAACACAAACATGCTCTATATCTGTTTTGTTTTTATTTATTATATAAAAAAAAAAACCTTGCTACATGTACTGCGTTAGGATAACTGAGCATATCATTGCATATCATTGCTCTTTTGGTGATTTCGATTTCTTCCATTGTCTTCATTTGTAAGTCACTTTGGATAAAACCATCTGCTAAATGTACATGTAAAATGTAAATATAATGTCCAGAAGAAAAAAAAAAAACAATCTGTTAAAATCAGTGGTGTGCCGTCAGGTCCAGCAAGGCCTTCTCTGCTTGCCTAAACACTATCAGAATCACTGCCTTACATTTTTATATATTTTTTCTATTAATGTGTATCAAATTATTCCCAATAGTCTATTCATGTCATAGCTTTCCTCTTGGTTGTGCTGCCTCCAGTAGTGTAGGTATATGTTATAGCTTTTATCCAAACATATTTCAGTTGCCAGGGTAAAACAAATTTTACTTGAAGCCTTCAGAATCAACAGTGCTTTGCTTAAAATAAATGGCAATGAAACTGTTACTTTACTGTTATTGTTAACCAATCAGATTCCGAGTTGGTGACACCGGGGCTATCTAGCAGGTGTATGTCAGCATTTTCGCATCCTTTGATTGGATAACTGGACTCAGAGCTTGCACACCGCATTTGTAGTGAGCTGCACATCTATGATATAAAACGGCGTCACAAAGGTAAATTATTTCAAAAACTGAACTGATGGGAATTTGGTAAGGTTGTGCCGATAGACGATGGTATAGTGCAGGGGTGCCCACACTTTTTTGGCTTGTGAGCTACTTATAAAATGACGAAGTCAAAATGATCTACCTACTATAAAAATGCAAAACATTTATTTATGAATATATTGAGAATTCTTTATATGTTGGTGTAGCTTGCATAACTACATGAATACAACTACATACAAGTACATTTTTTTGTAATTACTTTACTCTGATGACTTGCACTGAATGGAATCAGCCACTTGGTGCCGCTGTATGCACGTTCATGCGCGGTGATTCGTGTCATAAAAGGACAGATGTCAGACTGGCTGCCTTGTACGTCAATCAAGAGACACAATTAATAGTGAGGACGGATGATTGGCTGACTACATTGGCTGATCGTCTACTTTATTTGACGTCTAATTAATGCCGTGCGATCTACCCACACCACCTTTGCGATCGACCGGTAGATCGCGATCGACGTATTGGGCACCCCTGGTATAGTGTATCGGCGATAGTCAGAGATATCGCCTGTTGCTGATGCCTTTGTCGATAGTAAGACGATTATTATTATTATGCGTCAAAAAGGCACCTAACTTTAGCAATGCAGCGCGGAGAGTCGGTTCTAGGATGCCTCAGAAACTTAGTTTGACAACAGGTTTCTAAACAGTTTTGCAATGTGTGTGAGCCTATCACACACATGCTGCTGTGGTAAAAAAGATATTTATGGCACAGATCAATCTTTTTGTAGTAAATGTGACATACATGGTGTCATAATGATGGTATTAAGAGGTGGATTCATTCAAGTCTGATACCACTGAAGGCCTAGGTGTGAAATGCATGGCCCACCACTGGTTAAAATTTACAAAATGTCTGACTATTAGAAGAGGCCTTCTGAAGCTCTTAGATGGGCTTGTTTTAAGCTGAGAGAAGAGCACACAAACATCTCCACAAGAAACAGGAAGCGGTTACCAGCACTTTAGACCACAGAACTAAGACCCACACCTGACACCTGATATTCTTCATTAAATTTGCAGACCAACATGCAAAATACAAATACATAAAATAAAATACAATGAAACTAGATAACCCAACTAGTGTAGTCTATAGTGTATCTAAGTGTTGATACACAAGTTGGGTTACTGAGTGCAGCTAGAAAGAAAACAAAACTAGAGGTATTTTGTATTACATGGAGGAAAAGTACTACAGTGCCTATAGAAAATCATCATACCCTGTATGTGTTTGTTACATTACACCCAGGACAATGACTTTATGAACTACTTTACTTCCAAGATCAATACTATTAGAAATAAAATTATATTTCTTTTTTTAACTCACCATCACACCACTGCGCACAAACAACAGGGACGCTAATGCATTATAAAAATCGAAACAAGTCACTAAGATATATTTATATGTTATTTATTGTAATAAATTATTGATAATAATTGTTTAAATTAATATAATAATTTATATTTTTGACTCACCCCTTATCTTAAAAATAGTTTAAAGGCTGAAATGTGAAGTGCAGGTCTTAAAAAGGTCTTTAAAGGTCTTAAATTTGATTTAAAAATCCTGCAGATACCCGGTTATATTATGGTACCATTTGGAATATATAAATATATATACAAATATATATTTCTAATCATACCATATGCTTAGTAGTTCTAGGCTTCCATGTTGATTAAAGGCCCAAAACACTAAAAATGTCAACTAAGTTGTTGCTATTTTTTACACTTAGGACAACTGAAGGACTCATACATAACTAATACATAAATTGTAATAATAATAAATTCTAATATTGTCTTCTGAGAGGCATGTAGCTTCTGAAGTGCAATAATAAATGGGGGAAAAAAAAATCTGTAATCAAAAAAAAGAAAAAACACAAAAGATATTGCTCAAACTGTGATACTTTAACCTTTTCAGGATTATTTGATGAATACAAAGTTAAAGCACATGATTTATCAGAAATATAAATAATTTGTAATAAGTACAAATATCTTTTCTGTTGCTTAAATCAATTTAATGCAACCTTGACATATACATGTATTTATACAACAGTTTGTTCTGGTTCTCAAATCTGATTGGTTCAGAACCGTGAGATATTCTACTGGTATTGCTACAGGAATGCCCTTTCACAATTTTGTATCAATTTTGTATCGGCCTGCGGCCTCGTGCCTATGGGGAATCACAACCGATATACAGCCATATCTCAAGTATACTCATGTGATATTGCTCATACTGTATATATATATATATAAGCCTAGACTAAATAGTAATGTATCACATTATACATGAAAATATGAACCAGCACAACTGTTTTCAGCATTAATAATAATCAGAAATGCTTCTTGAGCAGCAAATCAGAATGATTTTTGAAGGACCAATAGAAATGCCATAAAACAGTCCATATAAAACTGATATTAAACTGTCCCTCTAAAAGAGATGTGTAAAATTATTCTAAATGATTTACTGTTTGTCAAATATACCAGGAAAGACAAATTCTAATGTAAAGAAGTATGCCAGTCATTCATTAATGTTAATGATAAGAATTTAAATAAAAAAAATATTTTGCATTTCATTTCTGTATTGTGTTATATCTTTATGTTAGTGTTAAAAACAACCAAAAAATTCTATATGCATTATAAGCTGGTGGATTCATGGTGTGAAAGTCCAGAGCCATTTATTAGGAGGATCTGGAAGTTAGTAAATGCAGAAATCCAGAATATTCACATTTGAACTTTTGAACCCGTTAACTACAACAAACCATTTGAAACAACTAGTCTGAATCACCTATCACTTACTCTGAGATGCATAAACACTGTATCATGAGCTGCATGTGTAGAATTGAACAGTTCAATGCTTTATTCTTAAACCTGCAGCACATTTATTTATCAATTTTCCCAGGAAATCAGCCATATAAAATAAAAATAATTGTATGGTTTAACATTTACTCTATAACATTTAATAGTACAGTAAGGTGGTTAACTAGGAGTTAAGATATATTTATCAAATATAATGGCGCAATGACAAATTCCTTCCCTAGTGTTAGAAGTGATCATGCTATGTTTTGCTAACTTTTTACAGTGCTTTTTTTTTTTAGAAACATTTAAAACTTGGCCGACATAACATTTTCTGTAATTTTCTTAATTTTATTATGCAATTTTACAGAGAGTAATAACGAATTAGGAGGAAAAATCTACTTTGGTGTTCTTTAATCATGAAGTCGACTTAACAACAACTGCTCCCTGATAATGTTGGATAATATAGAATTCAGTAGTGTATTTCATCACTGAACCTATCATTGGTAATTTCATTTTAGTTTCCAACATTACAAACTAAAGTACCTGTACTTCACAATGAGGTAAGCAGGTTTTATCTACTTGTTGTACAATTGCTTCCAGACTTGTTTTTGGAGAACACTCACCTTTGATTTAAATTGAAAACTGTCTGTGGAGAAGAATTTATTCCAGGGCTCCACTGTAAAATGTGCTTGAAGTTTTGAGACAATATTGTAAAGTTGACAGGAGCAGGGATTGTGTGAAGCACTAGAAGAAGAAAACCATAAAGAAATAAGACACATATCACAAACAATTAATGTTTATCTTTTACTTTTTGTCATACTAAGCAACAATATAGTCACATATAAACTGATATATTTCAAAAGTATATTATATAAAATGATTTAATAAATATAATTCAATAAATAAAACAGGAAAAAGAAATATCCCAACATTTATCAGATTTTTAGATATTTTCCAAATATATCTACGCTTATTTCCATTACCGGTTCCAATGTCTCATCAGGATAATGAAATCTTTTCTTGACCTTAAGATAATTTTTTCATGAATCACACTTTTGCAATTGTCTTGTCTTGTCAATAGTTTATCTAAAATACCCACAACACCTAAAATGGTTGGAAATATTAAAAAAAAATGGTAACACTTTATTTTAAGGATCAGGAATTAGACAGTAATTAATGACTAATAACTGCATTTGTAAATGACTAGTTATGGACTTGTATGCCATTACAAGCTATTTATAAGGCCTTTATTGGCTGTTGTCTTATGTTGGTCTTATAGACCCTTTATACTTGTTTCTGTCCTAACAGTGTACTAATTAGCTAAAAATAAAACAAACTAATAGCTTGTATTGTGCAAATTACAAACTTTACAAGTTCTCAGTACACTATGCGAATGTGTAGCTTATAAGTATGAAATAAATATAGAATAGGAATTTCATCAGACATTTAAATTAGCTGAAAAACAGTTACAGTACACAAAAGCAGTCTTCTAGCAGTTGTTCCATACTAATAAATGATTAATAAACAAAATATTCTTTATTGTTTGATGGTTCAACAAGAGAACAAACTACAGATGAGACACATCTGCAAACTTTCATGTCGCTTTTCTACTTTAGAATAGGGAACATAATCTGACGTAATACTGAATGTATTAGTGAGAAATTAGCTTGTTAGCTATTAATAAATTCAGGGAAAGGGGTATATTTAGTTTTTAAAACATTTGTTAGTATGGAACAACTGCTAGAAAGACTGTGCTTTTGTGTAAAAGTGTTTTTCTGTTAATTGAAATGTCTGTGATGAAATGCCTATTCTATATTTATTTTATACTTATAAGCTACGCATTCACATAGTGTATTGAGAACTTATAAAGTGTGTAATTCACACAATACCAGCTATTAGTTTGTTTTATGTTTAGCTAATTAATACACTGTTAGGACAGAAACAAGTATAAAGGGTCTATAAGTCAAAAATAAGACAACAACCAATAAAGGCCTTATAAATAGCTTGTAATGGCATACAAGTCCATAACTAGTCACTTACAAATGCAGTTATTAGTCATTAATTACTGTCTAATTCCTGATCCTTAAAATAAAGTGTTACCAAAAAAATTAAAACGAGAATAGAAGCTCATTAATCATGGGCTAGAACAGTATCTACATACATACTACATACAAACAACTTTCGAGACAAAAGGCATTGATTGCTTGATTTTACAATGTTCAACATCGGAGCCACTGTTTAAATGAGTCCATTTGAGTCCTGATATTCTGAGATCATAGATCCCACCCCTTGGATCATACCTGTAAAGTACAGCGTCACAAGGAAAAGCTGCCCCGTGTAAGTGGTCTTCATTTTGACTGTTGATCATATTTCACCAACAGCAACCTCACACTGAAATAAAAATACAAAACAGAAATGATTCAGACAGACCACCAATGGAAGAAAAGAGGAACAAGGAGAAAGAGACCTTTTAAACCAAACCTTTATGGCACTGGTCTCAAACTCAATTCCTGGAGGGCCGCAGCTCTGCACAGTTTAGCTCCAACCCTAATCAAACACACCTGATCCAGCTAATCAAGGTCTTCAGGATTACTAGAAACTTCCAAGCAGGTGTGAGTTGGAGTTGGTTGGAGCTAAACTCTGCAGAGCTGCGGCCCTCCAGGAATTGAGTTTGAGACCTCTGCTTTATGGTAACATTAAAAAATTTTTACACAAATCTTTTTGACATTAAAGTTTCCAAATATTCAAATATTTAACCTTAAAAGCATAAAAAAACAAAAATATAAACAAACTCTTTAACATTCCCTTAGAATCTACAGAGGTAAGCGCCATACCTTAATTTTTCTATGCTTTTCAGCAACAGCAAGCTTTGTTGTTCCTGTCTAGCTTGGTCTAGGTTAACCAATGGAATATTACATTAAATTTTTTTCTGACATCAAATCACACTTCGTAATCGACTTCATAAGTATGAAATATGAAGTTTCCGACAGCACATAAAGGCAACATCAGTCATTATGATGCCACTGTTATGAAGTAACCACGAAGCAATGTTAATTTCGTTGACGAATAATTTTCGTCAACAACATTTTTTCACCGACGACTTATTATTAATGCATAGCTATATGCATTAGAAAACTCTTGCTAAGCGTGACAAGTAGCATGACAAAAATTCACAAGTTTACAGCATTTTTTCGTCTTCTCTGAGGTCATGTAAAATTATCTGAACTAACTGAACATTTCTGAACAGGTTTCCAGCTTTTAAAATTAATGTTTTCAAACAGGAACAAATAAACACCAACAAAACTACAAAGCACTAAAAACAAAACGCAAACAAATGACAGCCCAGAGTTTTTGTATAATAACAATAATAATAACAACAAAGCGTGTTTTAGTGGAACATGCCTACTGTAAAATGTGAGAAACTTGCTGTAAAATGCAAACTGTTTTCCTCCACTTGATTTGCAATTACACAGGCCCTGTCTTTATTTAATTTTGTAAATGTTATTTTTAGGTCACATAGGTCATGTAGCAAAAAAAAAAAAGTTGTTTGTCTGTCAGATTCAAACTCATATCACTTGCCTCAAAGGACAAGCATTAACGAAAACCTGTACTTACTCACTACGCCACTCTCTCACGGTTAAAAAAATATATATATTTGTTAACTTCTTTGTCCTCTTAGTCACATAGTTTGTCAGTGTATGTTTTTGTAATAAATTGTGCATAAGACAAGGGGAGTGAGAAAAATACTGTTACTGACACTGTATGTTTACCACATCAATCTACATTTTAGATTGTGATTTTAGATTATCCACAATGTATAGTGAAGCATAATAAAAAAAAAATAAGCGCTGTACAGTAATACTTTTGAAATGATTTTTCCGTGATCAAACTGTCATGATAAACACGAGGTAATACTATTGATAACAGAACAGGGCTCTACAGTGCAATCATTTTACTCGTATTTGCGACTGAAAACTACTGTGTGCGACTATTAAAAAAATATTTAGGAGCACCATGTGTGACTGACCGTATCAGCATATTTGTGTTTGCACTCAGGGGAGCTTCAAAGGTTTCTATGTGTTTTTGCAACGTTGAGCCACAGTCATATCACCATGCAGCCCAAGACTGGTTGCTCACTGAAGCTAAGCA
This sequence comes from Garra rufa, assembly GCF_049309525.1. Classification (NCBI taxonomy): domain Eukaryota; kingdom Metazoa; phylum Chordata; class Actinopteri; order Cypriniformes; family Cyprinidae; genus Garra; species Garra rufa. Next base: position 19,361,595 of record NC_133368.1, read on the forward strand.
GGGCTGAGATGGGAGACCTCCTGGGAAAACTAGGTTGCTGTTGGAAGAGGGGTTAGTGAGGCCAGCAGGGGGTGCTCACCCTGTGGTCTATGTGGGTCCTAATACCCCAGTATAGTGACGGGGACACTATACTGTAAAAAGCACCGACCTTCGGATGAGACGTTAAACCAAGGTCCTGACTCTCTGTGGTCACAAAAAATCCCATGGCACTTCTCGTAAAGAGTAGGGGTGTAAACCCGGTGTCCTGGCCAAATTCCCTCTACTTGCCCTAGTCAATCATGGCCTCCTAATAATCCCCTTTCATTGAATTGGCTATTTTTCACTCTCTTCTCTCCACCTGTAGCTGGTGTGTGGCGAGTGCACTGGTGCCTTTGTACTGTGGCTGCCGACGCATCATCCAAGTGGATGCTGCACACTGGTGGTGGTTGAGGAGAGATCCCCCATAAGATTGTAAAGCGCTTTGGGTGTACGGCAATACACAATTAAAGCGCTATATAAATGCATCATTCATTCATTGAGTAATGTATCACAGACATATCCATGAATCCTTTCATAAACAAAGTGTAGAGAGAGTGTAAATAAGAGATTAATTGTGCAGTGTAGAGAGCTTTATTTATTATAATGGAACTACGTGAGATTGCGATGAAAATGAATGACAGCTTTTGAACATTTTTGGGAGTTTGTAAATGAGATATTGATTTAATACAACAGTTAAATAAACAAGAAGTTAATAATAAGTGACTTACATTGTCTGACTATAGCACTATTGCCTGATTTTCCTCTCTTTCATTGTCAAAAATAGTCAGTAATTAAAACAGTATCTTGCTGCCACCTGCTGGCAGATTTAGTTTCATTTGAAAGTGTCTTTTCAGTTACTTAAATCATTTAATATTTCTATATTCAAAGTTTTATATATAAAACATTAATCTCAACATGAATTCATGAATTTGATTGCACTTGTGCCACCTCTGAGCCTCATTAAACATATGAAAATACACATACAAGCCACTTTTGTGTTCTTCTGTGCCACATCTGTAGTACAAATTAATTTTTTGTTAATACTGATTTCATTTGATTGGTAACTTATTCTTAATAGTCAAAAATCACCTCGTAATAGGAAGGCAATTTTTTTTATCAGATTTTTTAAATTATTGTTTAGAATGTGCTCCTGAAATTTTGACTGTGCTCCTAATTTTTTTAAGTAAGGAGCACAAGTGCGAGATTCACATCATAGTGATGACCACAGCAATGGATGGGATAAAATTATAACTTGTCAAAATGTGCATTATGCAATGTAAATGCAGAATAACAGATTAATAGGAAAATGAGTATGTTCTTAACCTTGTTCTAAAAATGAATGAATCTTAAGTCTTGTAAATGAACGACTGCATTCCCGAAGTTAGTTATTTGCAAAAAACTAAAAAATCCCCAAATCAGCTCTAAATAAGGGCTTTTCACACAACTGCCTTTATGTCACTCTCAGATAACATATGACGCTCTAACATAAAACGTATGTAGGCAGATTTGACACAGAAGTCTCTGATTTCATTATTGCTATCTGAAATAGTGAATTACCAATAACGTCTCAAGCACCACCATCAGCCCACACCAGCTACATATCTATATTTTAAATATTGCCTGAAAAAAAACTGAATGATATAAATCAAGTGAATGATAGGTATTTACATAATCTGTCTATGAACTTCAGGATTACAAGTATATTTAACAGTCAAAGAATAATTTACAATTGACATACTGTACAGAGGACGCCTTCCTATCTACTGGCTTACATCAACAAATCACAGGTGTCCCATTATAAGAAAAGTGAAGTTTTTTCTTGTACACATTACATTCAAAGAGGTTTAATATAAATACCTTTAGTGGATGGGGTCTTGATAAATTCACTCAACGCTGAAGTCACCACTATCACACCATTATGACTAGCAAGACCTGTGCATAGTAGAAGAAGTTTAACAGTACATATACTTAAAAAATGAATGTCTTAACTTGGCTTTTAGAAAATGTATGATAGCACCATGGTATTCTTTAAAGTACACTGATGAATCATGTAAAATAATTGTATATCGATATCGTAACAACCATCAAACAACCATAGTATTTAACGTTATACCATCACTGTACCGCCATGTTGCTTTAAAAAAGCCAACTAAATAGAAAGTGTTAAACACCAGATAAATAAGCCGTGTTAAGATTACATAGCATTCAAACGACCTGTATTTCCCCCAAATACGTTGCCTTAGCAAATTAATGAATTTTGTATTAATTAATTAATTAATGACTTTGAGCGACGGGTAAAACATTATAAAACATTATTAAGTGAAATGTAACAAGTGCTTTCATTTGTGTTTCTGAACACTCATTTAAACACGTTGAAAAAAGTTATTCACAATACCTGTAAATCCGTGATGTTATATCTTATCCTTTTATCGTCGAGAGCGCACATTATTTAACTTACGTATAATACATTCGTAGTTGAACAAACGTTTAAGGAAGTTCCCAACTCTGCTTTCCCAACGTCATTACTGAAAAACACGTGCTTCAGCGCTGACAGGCTGACACGGGTCACGTGATGTTCATTGACAAGTAAAGGAAAAACAAATAGGTTGTGTATTAGCAAACAAAATTATTTTACCTATTGTAGAAGCAGTCTCTATATGTTTTGGGACACTTGTTTCCCTTTGTTTAATATCAAGTAACAGCCTGAGACCAAATAATGCCCTGTGATACAATATAATTATGGAACGCTATGCAGTTCAAAATTCACATGGATTTTAACACGTACACAACGCGCAGAATATAACATATTGATTATCGACGCGGAAATGCAGATATGGAATATGGCGCATAATCATACCAAAAACCAAGCGTCCTTATGGTGGGTACTTAATGCCAAAACTACCAATTGACTAAGTTACTTAACTAAGCGACTGACCAATTGGCTAAGGCTGCAAAAACAAAGCAACACAATCCAATTTATTTCAAAAGAGAGTCAGTGGAGTGCACATGATCATCGCTACATTCTGTAGTAGACTGTCATGGCAAGATGGAGAAGTAGCAGTGACTTTCCTATATTTTATGGTAGTGGTTTTCAAACAGGAGGTACCCAGCACTGCACACTTTGTGTGTCTCAACTATAAGCTTGAATCAAGTGTAATAGATCATGGAGAAATACAAAATGTGCAGGACTGAAAACTACTGTTCTCTGTGTATATAAGGTGGTACTTTACCTGCTGACTCTGAGCCTTAATAGTTTTGTGAACCCAGATAGAGACAAAAATGAAAATGATTTAACTGTTGCTTATTCATTTTTAATATTAAGCATTTTATTGTTTCCATATAAAACATGTCTTTGATGCCTTATATAGTAGGCTATTCTTAACCTTGGACAAGTGCTTGAAGTGGGCCTGTACACACAGTACACAGTACCAGCACTTCTATTTTTAGCCTTTAGTGTACCTACACTTTTTTGTGCTTAGGGGAGCATGGGACACAACCTAACACTTTTTGACTTTCTCAGTTTGTGTAAATCCATGTGTGGTTCACTTTTTATCCACATCAATTTCACACTTGTCTATTTCAAATATGTAGCTTTGTTTCATAATTACATTGTATATATTTTTCGTTATTTACCTCAAAAGAAAGGAAGTGAAATGTGTGACATGGCCCTTAGGTGGGGTACATTGTGGGGTACATGTGAGGGGCACATTGTAACATGACCATTGTATTGATAGGTGTTTTAATGCCTATCATAAGAGGCCACTAGATGGCAGTACTAGGCCATGATAAGCCTAGTTGAGGACTATGTTTAAATTAAATGTTTAAATTAGCTTAAAATGTTATCTGATCGGGAAAAAATATACACAACAAACTAAAATATTTTGTCAATAAAATTATGAACTTTTTCAAATAAAATAGTTTTGGAGTTTGACAATGAACACATCGCAACCATGGTTGAGACGGCCCTGATCGCAACACACAGCTATACAGCTATATATTTAGACAGTGAGAGACACTCCCCTCTCTCAACACAGCTCTTATAGAACACAAGATACATAAACGAGTCAAAATGCTTTACATTTCTTGAATTAATAATTTCAGTCAGTCTTTATGCATCTGTTTCTTATGGTTTCTCGTTAAAAACTCAATAAAGTAAATAGTGTAAATTAAATCGCTAATGTCATAGAATAGCATATATAGTTTAATATAGCGGGGCACATAATGCAGTGTTACAACTTTCTCCATCTGTGCGACTGGAATTTAAAACTGTAATCTTCTGCTGGTTTGCGAAGCATTGATTAACTATCTAAACTGATAAATAATAGATTGGAGATTAAAATAATAGCCGCGATTTGTCACATTTTAAATGAATACTAAAAACTGAGATGAAAAATTTACTTCAGCCAGAAATTTACTATTACTATGGTAAAATAAATATTCAGTGATATTTATAAGACTTTTGAATTTTGGCACACTTTTTTTGCCTCACAGGGCGACTGAACAGTAATGAACGCACTGAGCTACCGAACTGCTTCAGCCACAGATTTTTGGATTTAACACTCTCTGCTTGATGTGCAGCTGGCTGAATAAAAAAGAAATGTGCCGTGTTAACTTGTGACCTGTGTTTACCTGTTATGAAAATAATTATTATAGTAAAAGTATATTACATTTTATGTTTTATGATGTTAAAGTACATTTCGTGGAGTCCCAGACAACTATAAAATTGTAGTTTAACTAGTATAGTGAAGTAGTAAGTAACATGTCATTAGGTGGTGTGATAGAAAGCTTACCACTGAGAGTTCGGAAGAGCAGTGTGTTGTAGTCGTAGCCGGGTCCACCTCATGTTGTAGTGTACAGCATCTGCAGAATAAACAGACTTAAATAGCATCCAGTCTACCTCCATATTCTGCTGCCTCCTAGAATATTACAATTAGAAAACGCTGTCGTTAAACTATACTTACTATAGTAAAAACATTTTCTTCAGTGACTAGCTGACGTCTCATTTGATTAATATAAAACTTGACGTTAAAGATAGCGGACGTCGCCACGTCAGGCACGGAGTTAACGGGCATCGTCGCCTCAGGCACGGAGATAGTGGACGTTGCCGCCTCAGACACGGAGATAGCAGACGTTGGCGCCTCAGGCAGGGAGATAGTGGACATTGCCGCCTCAGGCACGGAGATAGCGGACGTTGCCGCCTCAGGCACGGAGATAGCGGACGTTGCCGCCTCAGGCACGGAGATAGCGGACGTTGGCGCCTCAGGCAGGGAGATAGCGAACGTTGCCGCCTCAGGCACGGAGATAGCGGACATTGCCGCCTCAGGCACGGAGACAGCGGACGCCGCCGCCCCAGGCAGGGAGATAGCGGACGTTGCCGCCTCAGACACGGAGATAGCTGACGTTGCTGCCTCGGGCAGGGAGATAGCGGAGGTCGCCGCCTCGGGCAGGGAGATAGCGGGCGTTGTCGCCTCAGACACGGAGATAGCGGCCGTCGTTCTCTCAGGCACGGAGATAGTGGTTGTCGCCACCTCCCCGCGAAAGAGTGATTCCACCCCCTCCGCAAAACCGGGGCGCCTCCTCGCAGTCTCGGCACTGCGGACGTCCACCGCCGCCAGGCAGGCATAAATAAACCTGAATCTAGCGGCCGATGCCGCCTCGAATGACATCCCGGCAGTGTCAGGAACAGAGTGGGTGGTTGCCGCCCCCAAACGTGTGTCCGCCGCCTCTTCAAAAAAAATCCTCCCCGCTGGACCCATCAGAGAGTTCTGCATTCTGTCACGTTTCTCAAGGAGAGGTCTGGGTCCAAAATGCAGGTAAAAGGTTTTTAATGAATATAACAAACAAATAAACAAACAAAAAGGCCAACACGGCACAAACTAAGAACTCGAACACAAAATAAACAAAATCCAGAACATAATCAAAAGTCAGGGAGTCTCAGAAACAAGAAAACAAACATGACAGGAGACAATGCAGAACTGAATCAGAATGAGCAGTGGAGATACTTATAGTCCTAATGGTGACCAGGTGTGGGTGATAGGTGCTGATGACAAGGACACGTGAACAATCAAGGGAGTGCAGTGTGGGACGGCGACCTCAGGTGGCTGAAGGAAAATCCACAGCCCCGATCATGACAAACTTGACCTGCCTGAGGTTCAGATCCTTTACATACATAACTCACTTACTGATAAAATTAGATGCACTGCTTTCATTACAACTGCAACTACATCTGTGCCTATCAAACTTACAGTGGATTCGGGGTCATCTATTTCTATCTTGGCGAAAATTGTGTATGATACACACTTCAAGAAAGATGCTTTGCAGCCTCCTTCAGTAAGACTTGTGACGCATTCCCATACTTGGATTTGGATGCTCACCTGTCATTGTCTCACCTGCTCCACGTCGTTCTTAGTGGTTAAATCTGGCACAGCTCTGCTTGGGATGGATCTTATTAATGGGGTAAATCTTCGCTTTGAAGGCAATTCAGTTTTGCCAGCGCACACATCAACTCCTGTGTTGCACTTGTTTGCTTTGACACCTCTACCTGCTTTGGGATGCGCAAAAGGCTTTGTGCACAGGGTAAAGATTTCTTCAGATGTGGCTCCTGTTCACCAGAAACTCAGACGCTTGCCTTTGTCTGTTAAAGGGGTCATCGGATGTAAAACTCACTTTTACATGTTGTTTGAACATTAATGTGTGTTGGCAGTTGTACAGAACTATCCTACAATGCTAAAAAAAACACCCAGTGGTATTTTTTTAATCTTTAAAAGTAATAACCCCTTTTTTAAAATGAGGTCATTCTCAGCTTCTTGTCGGTGTGACGACACACAGACAGAGGCCGCTCCCACGATAGTTGATTGACATGAGCATGTTACCTTAGACCCGCTCCCTCCCCGAGCTGAAACAGTCCGACTCCGATTGCCACTGTGTGACTCAGGGGTAGGGGAAGACAAGAATGTTTCAGATTGAGCGATTGAGGTGTTCTGTTGTTGGATGTAATAATAAACAGCAGTTACTCCCAACATCCGAGCCGCTGAAGACGCAGAGGATTAATGTTACTTTTGTTTTTGAAAGGAAAATGCCCAAAAGCGGCTAAAGTAAACTTTATGGCTTGTCATCCCACTGTAGAGAGGGGTGGGGCGAGCATAGCTCATTAGCATTTAAAGGAACATGCAATAGAATAGTTAGATCTAAATAGGGCTGATTCTGACAAGGTAAAAAAAAAAAATTTTTACACTACCATTGAGAAATATGGCGCTTCTCAAGTAGGGCATTATCAAGAGAGTGGCTGCTTCGCCGTGGGTCTCCCAGATAGAAGTAGTACATAAAAAGTTGGGAGCTATTCGTATGTGTGTGGACCTACGAGAGCCCAACAAGGCTGTAGTAGAGACCTGCAATCCCGCGGGACCCAACGCGACAGAGTGCGGCGCGGGACGAAACTTGATGGGCAAGTGCGGGTGCGGGCGGGTAGAGACTCGTGTGTGTGCGGGATGCGGGAAAATAAAATGATTCGCGGGACTCCCGCAAAATAGAAATATCTAAACATTAAATATCTAAAAACAAAAAATTGTTATTCACCTATTGCACAAAAGCTGCAAGAACAACATAAATATGATTAGTAAGCGTGAGAATAGGCAGTTTCGATTTAAAGCTTGTTTGCAGCGTGAGGAATGTAGCCATCTGCTGATTTCTGGAACGCATCGCCAATCAGTGGTGTTCAAGTTAAAATCCACTCACTGCTCAAAAGTTTTGCACAGTGCTAAATATTGTGTGCTTACGAATTACAACACACAAAGTGTAGACATTTATGAAAGGCTAATTGTGCATAATATCAATTGTGTTATAAGAGCTTTATGAGATTGCGTACTGAGATGTCAGCTTTAAAGGAGCTTTGTTTGTTTGCATTCTGCCGTGGATGCACGCAGTAGCTCATGTTTGCTTTTTTTGTTAAGAATAACATTGGTTTGTGAATGTTGATGCTTAGCCTAAATAACAAATATTTTATCCAGAGCATTTATGCTCGGGTCGAGTGGAACTTACGAGATGTTACAGAACTTTTTCATGTAAATTCAACTGATGTACTGAAAAAATCTATATAGGTTAATTTTATGTGGGCTTTTTGCGGGCTGGGGCGGGACAAAACATGAATGTAGCGGGCGGGAGCGGGACGAGATAACATTTATTTCCGCGGGAGCGGGCGGGCGCGGGACACAATCTTGCGGGAGCGGGCAGGAGCGGGACTGAAAAATCCGTCCCGTGCAGGTCTCTAGGCTGTAGTTACGGATAGCTACCCACTACCACACATCGAAGAAATGTTGTCCTTGTTAAGAGGCATGACTGTATTTTCCACTATCGATTTGGAGTGTGCCTACTTTCAGTTGCCACTGCATGAGGAGAGCCGTGATCTGGCCTCCTTCATTAAACACGAAGTGCTTTTCAGATTTTGCTGCATTCCATATGGTCTTGCTTTAGCGTCCTCCGCTTTTCAGAAGATTTTGGCAACAGTTTTACAGGGACTTCCGAATGTTGCCAATTACCTTGACGATATCATTCTTTGGGGAAGCATACAAACTGAACATGACCACATGCTCAAAGCCGCTGTTCAGTGCTTACAGAATGCTGGGTTGAAGTTGAATCAATCTAAATATCAATTCAACAAAACCAGTCTGCGCTTCCTGGGACATACAGTGAATGTGCAATGAATAGAACCTGATGAGGATCACCTCTCTGCTATTCTTCATGCACCGGCTACAAAAAATGTGCCCCCATCTCTTTCATTGGCCTTCTATCGTGGTACAACAAATTCATTCTGAATTTAAGTGAAAACCTTAAAATGTGAAACATTGCTACCGTATTTTTTACAGTAAAATTCTGGCAACCACAGCTGCCAGTTTTTTACCGTAAATTTTACGGATTTTTTTTTTTTTTTTACAGTATGTGAACTCTTTAAGAAACTCTAATAATTCTGTTGCATGTAAGATTCTTTCATGATGTAAATCCTATAAGCTAATATAACATGCTTTGGATTGATGTTTGTAACCCTCATTGTTTTTTTTTTTTGTTTGTTTGTTTTTTTATTATTTTTGTTGTTGTTGTTTTTTGTTGTTGTAATTGTTGTTGTTTACTGCATAATTAAAAAAAAAAAAGCCTCTGAGGCTATGAAGCCAGTTTATCAACACACTTGCCAATAAACATTTGTGTTGGATTGATCTATAATTTAGAACAGATATTTACATTGAAAAAATGCTGTTTTATATCAAAAGTTACAGCACATGTTACAGTTATATGGTATTTGCAAATAGTGTGTTCGACTTAAAGTGCACATCTACAGTTTTACAGTAATTAATTTACTAAACTAATATTGGAAGCTGCAACATTATTTACATTTACATTTACATTTATTCATTTAGCCGACGCTTTTATCCAAAGCGACTTACAATTGGGAATACAACAAGTGATTCATCCTAAGGAGGCAGATCAACATAGGAAGTGTTCAAAAATACCATATATCAGGCGTTGTTAGAAGAGTGCAGGCTAGAAGGAGAAGATCAAGAAAGAGAGGAAAAACAGGCTAGAAGGGAGGATATTTTTTTTTTTTTTTTTTTTTTTTTTAATTGAGTCAGATAGTGTCGAAAAAGATGGGTTTTCAGCAGTCGTTTGAAAGCTGTTAAGGAGTCTGCATTCCGGATAGGGGTGGGAAGATCATTCCACCAGGCAGGAACGTTGAACGAGAATGTTCTGGACAGTGATTTAATACCTCTCTGTGGTGGTACAATGAGGCGTCTTTCACTAGAGGATCTCAGTCTTCTGGAAGGAGTGTAGATGTGTAGTAGTGAATGGAGGTAGGCAGGTGATGATCCGGTGGCTGTCCTATAGGCCAGCATCAGTGTCTTGAATTTGATGCGTGCTGTAACCGGTAGCCAGTGCAGGGATATGAAGAGAGGTGTAACATGGGCCTTTTTGGGCTCGTTGAAGACCAGTCGTGCTGCTGCATTCTGAATCATTTGTAGAGGCTTGATTGTACATGCTGGAAGACCAGCTAAAAGAGCATTGCAGTAGTCCAGCCTGGAAATGACCAGGGCCTGGACGAGGAGTTGTGTAGCATGCTCTGTTAGGAAGGGCCTGATCTTTCTGATGTTGTACAATGCAAACCTGCAAGATCGAGCGGTCTTAGCTATGTGGTCTTTAAAAGTCAGTTGGTTGTCAAAGATAACACCCAGATTTCTGGCTGAAGTTGATGGGGTAATTGTTGATGAACCTAACTGGATGGAGAAGTCATGCTGTAGAGATGGAGTGGCAGGAAAGATAAGGAGTTCCGTCTTTGCTAGATTGAGCTGTAGATGGTGTTCCTTCATCCATGCAGAGATATCCGCTAGGCAACCTGAGATCCGTGCAGCTACCGATGGATCGTCTGGTTTGAAAGAAAGATAGAGCTGTGTGTCATCAGCATAGCAATGGTAGGAGAAGCCATGTGCCTGTATGATGGGGCCCAGAGATGTAGTGTATATGGAGAAGAGGAGAGGTCCAAGAACTGAACCCTGAGGAACCCCAGTGACCAGTTGATGAGTTTTGGATACCTCGCCTCCCCAGGCCACTCTGAAAGACCTACCAGAGAGGTAGGATTTGAACCAGCGAAGTGAAGTCCCTGTAATACCCAGCATTGAGAGGGTGGACAGGAGGATCTGGTGATTCACAGTGTCAAAAGCTGCAGATAGGTCCAGCAAGATGAGTACCGATGATTTGGACTCAGCTTTTGCCGTCCGCAAGGCTTCAGTGACAGACAGTAGCGCAGTCTCAGTTGAATGGCCGCTTCTGAACCCTGATTGGTTAGAGTCCAGTAGATTGTTCTGTGAGAGGAATAAGGATAGCTGGTTGAAAACAGCCCGTTCCAGTGTTTTTGCTATGAATGGAAGGAGGGAGACAGGTCTGTAGTTGTCTATGAGTGAGGAGTTAAGTGTAGGTTTTTTGAGCAGTGGGGTTACCCGGGCCTGCTTAAATGTAGTGGGAAAAGTGCCTGTGAGAAGAGATGTGTTGATGATGTGTGTGAGCGCCGGTAGGATTGTAGGGGAGATTGCTTGGAGAAGGTGTGAGGGGATAGGATCTAAAGGACATGTCGTCGGATGGCTGGAGAGGAAAAGTTTGGTTACTTCTGCCTCCGAGCAAGGACAGAAGGAGAAGTGGGGGGTTCCAGCCGTGATTGTGGTCAATTTTAGTTCCTGTATGTGTGGAGCTGAGAACTTATTATTGATCGATGTAGTTTTGTCTGTAAAAAAATGTGGCGAAATCATCAGCTGTTATAGAAGTTGTGGGAGGTGGTGGAGGGGGACAAAGCAGTGTATTAAATGTTTTGAAAAGGTTGCGTGCGTCCGGGGAATTGTTGATCCTGTTGTGGAAGTATGAAGATTTGGCTGTATGTACTTGGGTAGCGAAAGATGAGAGCATAGACCGATACATACTGAGGTCGGATGGATCCTTAGATTTGTGCCATTTTCTCTCAGCTGCCCTAAGTTTGGAACGATGCTCACGAAGAACATCGGATAACCAAGGGGTTGTCGGAGCAGATCGTGCTGGCCTGGAGGAGAGAGGGCATATAGCATCTAGACAGGAGGTAATAGTGGAGCATAAGGTGTCAGTTGCTGCATTAGTGTCCAGGGATGAGAAGTGAGTAGGAGAGGGAAGGGAGGAGGATACTAAAGAAGAAAGATGGGAGTGTGAGAGAGAGCGTAGGTTTCTTCTAAAAGTAACAGGTAGAGGGGTTGGGAGTGCACAAGTAGCAAGATGTAGGTCAAATGTAATGAAGAAGTGGTCAGAGATGTGTAGGGGTTTGACCACAATATTGTCTGAAATACAATTTCGCATGTAAATGAGATCAAGTTGGTTGCCAGATTTATGAGTGCATGTACATTATATATCCCACAAAAAAAATGCAGGTCGGAAAAATAAAAATATTCCTTGATGGAAGCAGTAAAGCAAAAAAAAAAAAGAAAGAAAGAAAGAAGATATTTAAACAGCTCAGGAAAAATGAGTGTGAGTAATTTGGTGAAATATAAGAAAGCAAGAGCTAACACGAGAAGAATAATTAAGAACGCCAAGAGAGATGGATGTAGAGAAAAGATACTCCAATGGACAAAATATGGAATATGTTAAGAAATATGAGTGGAAAAGGAGAAGTCTAATTAAATGCCAGTTTTAATTGAAGAAGACAAAGTTGCAGTAACATATATTAATAAAGCAAATATTTTCGTTGAGGTTTTAGAAAGAGCATAGAATAGAACTGGGAGAAGAATATGAGTTAAAGAAAAGGACAAAAATCCAGATGTTATGAAGAAGAGAAATTGTAATAATAATAGTTGTATGGATGCAGATTTAACAATTACAAAATTGAAATCAGCGTTACAAAAATGTGCCAATACTGTTCCTGGGGTTAAAAAAGTAAGTTATATGATGAAAAAGCATTTGTCAGATAGTACATTATTCATGATTCTTAAATTATATAATAAAATAACTGACAGAAGGAATTATTTTTACAAAAACCCAATAAGTTATCGACCAATTGCTTTGACTTCAAACTTATGTAAATGAATGGAAAAGCTCTTAGTTCACAGGCTATCTATTCTATGAACTAGAGAAGTGCAAATTAAGTAAATATCAATGTGGATTCAGATGTAAAAAATCAACAATAGATGCTTTAATCAAGATAAATAATAAAATAGAGAAGCCAATAACTATGAAAGAAATTATGACAGTAGTGTATTTTGATATAGAAAAAGCGTATGACATGGTTTGGAGGCAAGGACTGTTAGTTAAAGCTTCAAAGATAGGAATAGATAGGAAAATGTAAACTGGTTAAATAAATTTTTGTTTGAAAGAACATTTAATATATATAAATATATTTCATGTAGGCTTATTTATTTTATTCCTTTATTTGTTTATTTTTTCTCCATTCGCAGAAGCATTGCAAGTGTTTGATGCGACAATGTGTGATTCCTCATGGTCTGTTATTTATGCTGCTATATGCCCATTATGGGTTTTTCATAGAAACGACCATAGTACACCCTATTTTCTGACATACGTTTGTTTCGTAAATAAGGCCCACTCTGTGTTCTCCTGAGTCACAGTGTTCCGAAAATCCAGAGAGGTTTCAGAGGCTGTTATTTTATAAAAACAAGAGGATGTCATTTTTTGTGTGCTTTTTTTGGCTTAGTTTTTTTGAGACACAATCAGGCTTTTTGGAGGAAGGTCAATCCATAACAATCATTTTGGCAAGAAATATTCAAAGCCAAGGCTTACCACCAAAAAAAAACCTTTTGGATGTCAGTAGACTGCTCTAAAAAATAAATACAATTTTTTACTGTATTTCATAACTTTAACTAATGTTTTCATTTTTTTCACCTCTAAAGCATTTTGCATGGAATTACCAGCCCCTGTAGATCTGGCCCTGTCTTCCCAATATTTTGTCCACTCATTGTCCTGGAAAATGGGGCCAGGCTGTCCTGATGGTGTCCACTATACAGTCAGAGTGCAAAAACTCAGGTATGTGATGTGCTGCTTTTCACACATGGCAAAATAGAACATAGGAATATGGTTAGCTCTTGTTTAAATTGTATATTGTTATATTCAGTTTTTTTTCTAAATACAATAGGCCTACTTTTCAAGATCAAAAGAGAAATAAGAAAAAAGAACATTTGTACAAGTAGGTAGGAATGTGTCAATCTTCAGTCTTTAAGGCAGAAAATGGTGTTCCTCAAGGGAGTGTTAAAAGTCTAATTCTTTTTAATATTATGATTAATGACATTTTTTATTAGGATATGGAGTGGGATGTGCATTATATGCTGACGATGGGGCTATTTGGAAGAGAGGTCGAAATAAACTAAAAATAGATAGACATGTACACTGTAGGAATAGATGGTAATAAAGCTACTGATGAATTAGCAAAAAATGCTTTAAAATGGAAGTAATAGATTGTAATGTTCCTTTAAGTAAAGGAGAAATTAAAACTATCATTGGACTACCAGGAATACAGATAATAAGGGGCGACATCTGTATAATATTTAAAAAATTTTTAGATACTAAGAAAAGTATAATTGGTAGAAATAGAAAAGAAGAGGTTATAGTTACTAGGATGAGAATTTTGGGGTGAAAGAAACAGTGGAGCATGTGATATATGACTGTAAAAAGTATGATGAGGAAAGAAAGGAATTAATAGCATGTTTAAATAAAAGAGGTAAGGTAAATAAGGATTTGGCATTTTTTTAGTAGTATACAGTAGGTAGGATACAGATGTTCCATGCCTTAATAACTATTTGATGCTCCTTCCCATTCCTCCCAAAGAATATAAAAAAAAAAAAAAATATATATATATATATATATATATATATATATATATATATATATATATATATTTTTTTTAATATTCTTTGGGAGATGGAATGGGAAGGAGCATCAAATAGTTATTAAGGCATGGAAGGATATGCGAGAAATAGGCAAGAGCAAAAACAAGGAAAACTGAGTATAAATGAATTATGACTGCACAACAGCAAAAGTAGGTGGCGATATGCACAAAGATTGCAACGCGATAAAAACAGAAGAAGAAGCTGACTGTTACGCTTTCTCCAATGGTAGAGCCGCAGAGGTTGGTATCTCCCAAGGTTTAGACCATCTCTGTTAAACTCGAAACAACATGAAGACAGAACCGGAAACAGCCGAAGAACGAAGAAAATGAAAGTGTGTGAATCCACTATAAATTCTTTTTGCAATTTCAAAAGAAAGTATATAATGTGGCAGTATGTGAGAAAGGGGAATAGAACCTGTGAAAAATAAATCACTGGATGTCTCTGGGAGAACAGATGAGAAACGACTGACTGATCAATATCCTGCAGTCATTGCAACATGTTTGTAATAGCAAGGATACTAACAACAATCGCTTTGTTTCACCTAGGTAAGTATTTATGCTATAACATTTGCTATTCCGTTTAAAACGTGTTGATTTTTAGATGAAAAATTCTCGTTTTGTAAATAGCCTATATGTATATCTGTCTTATCTAGGCTACTTTTTTAAAAGAATGCCTTGTTAATTTAAAAGGAATAAATTGGAATAAGAATATAAACTAGAATTGTAAATAAGGACAGCAGAAACAAGGATTCATTTGTGAAGAGTAGTTAAATGAAAACAAAACCAAAACAAAGACACAGAGAGCAGAAACACGAGCATCTACATTCAAGAACTGATGGAGAACAAGAGAAACACAAGATCTATAAATACACAATTGCGTACAAGTTTAACAGGATAACAGCAAACAATACACACAAGGGGAGACTAATCAGAATCAGAAAGAGCTTTATTGCCAAGTATGCTTGCGCATGCAAGGAATTTGTTTCAGTGTTATTAGCTTCCAGTATACAGAGACAACAACGCACAGACAGTATAAATAAGAGAATAAGAAAAATACAAATATGTAAACATAAATAGACAAAAATAATAATTTGTAAAAAATAAATTGACAAATAAATAGGTGGTATGTACAGTTGTGCTATAGATGATAGAATGGAATGCAGATGTGTTAGGGTGGAGGTGGTAGCAATAGATATCAGATTATTCCACACAATTTTATTGCACAATGGGAGGAACATTTTAACTGTTCATAAGGTGGATTGCCTGGGGGAAAAAACTGTTCATGTGCCTGGTAGTCCTGATTTTTGGGGCTCTGTAGCGCTGGCCGGATGGTAAGAGTTCAAAGAGGGGATGGCTTGGATGTGAGGGGTCCAGAGTGATTTTCTGAGCTCTTTTCCTCACTCTGGATGTATGCAGTTCTTGAAGGGTGGGCAGGGGAGCACCAACAATCCTCTCGGCAGTCCAAACCGTTCTCTGCAATCTTCTGATGTCTGATTTTGTAGCTGAGCCAAACCAACAGACTAATCAACGGAGTAAAACATGAATTGAATTGAGTAAAGTATGGCACAGAAAACACTTCAATTCAAAGTCCAAGTACAAACAAAAGAATGCATAACAAGAATATACATTTTAATAATATAAATAATATAAATATGGCTTGTTTTTTCATCAGGTTGACTGATGTGCAGTTATAGAGCTAACTGGGAATAAAACACTCTTAGAAAAATGTATTTTGTATTCTGAGATCTTCTGAAAATAGCTGACATAATAGCTGGTAAAATACCAGTAAATATAACGAAATGTTTACAAACATTATGAACACTATAGCCTATTTAGTTCTCCTCATTCCACAAAAAAATCCTTAACATTTTCAGAATTGAACAAGAATAAAAAAAAAGTAGCTATAAAATTATGCATGATTAAACTATAAAATAAACATAGATTAGGCGTGGCGTTCATTATAAACAGCATGCAAATGTCAAGCTAAAATTAATTTAAGGCGAAACTGAAACAGCATTAATAGTGTTTATTAGTCTGTTAGTAATCTAAGATAAATATATTTCATGTAGGCTTATTTATTTTATTCCTTTATTTGTTTATTTTTTCTCCATTCGCAGAAGCATTGCAAGTGTTTGATGCGACAATGTGTGATTCCTCATGGTCTGTTATTTATGCTGCTATATGCCCATTATGGGTTTTTCATAGAAACGACCATAGTACACCCTATTTTCTGACATACGTTTGTTTCGTAAATAAGGCCCACTCTGTGTTCTCCTGAGTCACAGTGTTCCGAAAATCCAGAGAGGTTTCAGAGGCTGTTATTTTATAAAAACAAGAGGATGTCATTTTTTGTGTGCTTTTTTTGGCTTAGTTTTTTTGAGACACAATCAGGCTTTTTGGAGGAAGGTCAATCCATAACAATCATTTTGGCAAGAAATATTCAAAGCCAAGGCTTACCACCAAAAAAAAACCTTTTGGATGTCAGTAGACTGCTCTAAAAAATAAATACAATTTTTTACTGTATTTCATAACTTTAACTAATGTTTTCATTTTTTTCACCTCTAAAGCATTTTGCATGGAATTACCAGCCCCTGTAGATCTGGCCCTGTCTTCCCAATATTTTGTCCACTCATTGTCCTGGAAAATGGGGCCAGGCTGTCCTGATGGTGTCCACTATACAGTCAGAGTGCAAAAACTCAGGTATGTGATGTGCTGCTTTTCACACATGGCAAAATAGAACATAGGAATATGGTTAGCTCTTGTTTAAATTGTATATTGTTATATTCAGTTTTTTTTCTAAATACAATAGGCCTACTTTTCAAGATCAAAAGAGAAATAAGAAAACAGAAATATGTGGAATGGCAGACATTGGTTATAACTGCAGATCCTACATATTCTGGTTAACACGGTTACAGCTGTAACAGTTTTGTAAAAAAAAAAAAAAAAAAAAATTCTGTCGAGCTGTTCAAATGGGGCATGAAAGGGTGTTTTTTTTTGGTAAGACAAGTGTAAAACAGAGTTAACCCTCATAAATATTCATTTTATCTCTGTTTTGCACATATTTACACTTACCTTGATCAGTTTTTCCTTCTTACCATTGTTTTGCAACATCGTACATTTACATCTTTGATGATGAATGGCTAAAATGTCAAGAAAAAAATAATTTGAAGTTATTATAATAAAAATTATTGAAGTTTTTGGTAACACTTTAGAATAGGTAACACCTATTAACTATTAACTATGACTTATTAGCATGCATATTACTAGAATATTGGCCATTTATTAGCAGTAATTAAGCACCTATTAATGCTTTATTCTACATCCCTAATCCTACCCAATACCTAAACCTAACAACTACTTTACAAACTATTAATAAGCAGCAAATTAGGAATTTATTGAGGGAGAAGTCATAGTTAATAGTTAATAGGTGTTACCTGTTCTAAAGTGTTACCAAGTTTTTTTATTTGTATGTTTTGTCAGTCACAGCATGACTAAAAAACGCCTTTTGTGTCCCACAGCAAATTAAAATTACATGAAAAGTAATGGATAATTTATTACAGAAATGTTATTCATTTTAAGGTCTTAAAGTATAGTATCATTATGTAATCCTTTGAAACAAGTTGGCAGCAGAAGTTACATAGAATAGAACAATGTTTTCATTTTTGAACAAAATAATTTAAAGTTAAAGGTCCCATATCGTACACATTTCTGGAGGTTTATTTTATTTGTTGATGTCCTTAAGAATATATATTTGCGGTATAAGTGCCAAAATCCATCTCAATATATTTTTACAGCTCCTTTTTTAGGAGCTCTGTCAAAAACAGGTCGATTTTGGCCCATCTAATTAATATTCATGAGCCTCTCTTCTGATTGGCCTGTTGTTTTCTAAGTGACGCACAACCAGGCCAATCACAGGTAACTACGGTCATGTATGCTGTAAGCGTAAGCGAGCTCAGAGCAATAGAGAGAGCTGTGCCCGGTTGCATAAAGCACCTTAAGTTTTTCCCTTAAGTATGACACTTAAGGGATGATTTCCCCTTTCCTAAGGGAATGACTTAAGGGTGTTGCATATAATCCCTTAAACACTGCCCTTGGTTAAGGGAAACCGTTAAGTGTTTTACAACAGCGACGCAGGTTTTCCCGTTAAAAAAATCTACTGTTGCCATGGATACGTTATTTGTTAATGCAGATAGCGGTGTAAGTTTTCACAGAAAACCATAACATGGATAAAGAAAACAAAAAGAGAAGCATCAGACGAGACGTAAACTTAAATCAACAATTAACTTAAAACCGAATTCTGTCTTTATTTACTCACTCTTTTTCAAAACCCATTAAACTTTCCTTCATCTTTGGACAACAAATAAAGATCTATCATTACTTTTGTCCATTTAGACTTTTTAAGGTTTAATAAATCTATATTTAAATACAAAGAGACGATATACTTGCATGCATGACGTGACATTTTATTATGAAGCGCTAAACATGTGTAAATTTCATTCATACTCGAAGCTGGAGGGCGCTCTTGTGTCAATCCCGACTCATAGAAGCATCTATGATGGAATATAGCATAAATCGCAGAAGCTAAACTGAAAGGTAAACAAAATAAATACACAATTGCGACAATATATGGTTTATGTGTCTTTTTAAAGTCATCTCCCAGAAATATACAGAAATAAAATATTATAGAAGAATCAAAATTTGAGCTCTGCAAGCAGTTTGATCAATGAGTACATGTGAATAAATCTGTTTAACATATAAAGTTGCCGATCGTGTCTGGTAGAATATTTTTGGATTAAATCTGCGTGCTGTGTAACACTTAAGGGAACATTTTTCGTACCTTATGTTATACTTAGGGAAATGACAGATAAGGGGCTTTATGCAACACTTAATGGATTTTAAGGGATACTTAAGAGAAATTCTAAGGGTTTATGACGTTTCACCTAAAGAAACCCTTAAGTAACATTTAAGGGATATTTTATGCAACGCCCTTAAGTGTAAGGGAAATTTAAGGGAGAACTTAAGGGAAATTTACACTTAAGGGGCTTTATGCAACCGGGCACTGATACTCAACAGGATATTTTAGAATGATCATTAATGTTTTTTCTTTTACAAACACCGAATGCAGTAGGCTACATAACTGTTGCTTTAGTAAAGCCCCTTTCACAATGCGCGCTGATTCTGGAAAATTACGGGAACTGTGTGAACCAAAGCCAGAACCTAAAGGCAGTGTTGTAGTAATGATGCACGTTATCAAGCGACTCTTCACAACGAAAAATAACGTTACGTGCAAAGTGGAATGAAGCAGCCAGCGATCATCAGGCAGAGTCAGCTCCTCACTATCAGCGCTGAAGCACAGTTTGTTCAGGTTAGTTTCAGTTTAGTGAAACGTACGCGTCGCATTACATCTCACATCCAAACGTCACATGTCTTTATGGTTTGTGTGTAAAGCACGCACAGATCCCGGAAAACAACTGTGAATGAACCAAATTAAACAATTCCGGAACAAATCGTGGGACACATTATCCGTGTATTTACCGGAATCGCTGTGTGAAAGAGGCTGAAGTTGACGTGCCGCTGGTCTCTTATATTAACGTTGTTCTGAAGCCTGTGTAATGATCGTAGCTTGACATCTATCGACTGAACAGGGTTTTCTCCACTTGTTTTCCTGTTGTTGTTGCTCAATGGAATGGATGCGTTGTTGTCTGGGGGTTTGACAAAAGGAGGGTGGGACGTTGGTTTGTGACTGAAGGCGGTGACTTGAGTCGATCGGACGTCACATCGTTACGGAAGTCACAGCTGCTCGTGAAAATGAACAGCTACTTTAAGCAGGCTGTGTGCAGTTTACTGTGGATTGACTGTTTTGAAACTCATATGGTAGTTAGATAGCCCCTAGACCTTAGTTATCATGAAAAAAGCCAGGAAATTTTGATTTTGACGATATGGGACCTTTAAAGTAAACTGATAGAAAACAATGCCATTAATATGACAACTGAATACAATACAATATAATCAAAATAAAAATGTTATAATTTCAATATTCATAAGGATTCTTTTGTATTCTATAAAGTTGTTCAAACCTAATTAATTTACGGTTTAGATGCTGTCAATACATCAATATTATGTTAAGATGTTGTCACTATTATACATTTGACATGAGTAAATGTGTGGTGGCTCCACACTTTACGTAAAATACATATGAAAACTCATCAGATCATGCTGGAAATACAGGTTCAGTTCAAGTGTAAATTCATGTAAATTGGTAAAACTTTAAATGTAAGCATTTGGCTCAGTTTAGATGTCTTTGCCCTCTGTCGTGCGTATGCTTTTCCTAATTCTAATTCTATTCTGTGTTGACAGTGATAGTAAGGTGGTGGTGGTGGTGAAGGACTGTGAAAAGGTGACATTTCCTCTGCAATGTAATCTCACAGAAGCCTTTTCTGATGTGGAGGAAACCTATTACGTCAGTGTGTCAGCTGCTCTGGGCAACCGCACCTCACAATCTTCCGACTACAAAGCATTCAAACCCATTCGTGACAGTAAGAGTGAGACAGTTTCATGTGATTTATATTTGGATTCTTTTTATTTATAGGCCTAACTGAACTACAATTATGTAAGTTATACAGTTTTTATAAATCAAGTCAAGTCACCTTTATTTATATAGTGCTTTATAAAATACAGATTCATTTATAAGTCAAGTTACCTTTATTTTTGCAGCACTTTAAATTTTGCTGTAAAGCAGCTCTAAAAAGACAATAGTAAACAGTTATTATTCAGTTGAAATCATTCATTGTTGAGATTTGAATTATTGAAATGTGTTGTGAAGTGGGCTATGTGTATGCTAGGTTAAAGAGATGGGTCTTTTAGGATAGGATCTGTCAGATTTTAGGTGTAAATAAATTGGGTTTTTTATTTGTTGAACATCAATTCAATTATTACTTTTAAATGGGTTTGGGAGATTTTTTTACTTGTTTGGGAACAGACACAGTCTAGATAGCAGATGGTCAGTTTAGCCAGTCTGTCTGCTTCCTGACCTAGTAAATTACCAACTCGACTGTGCCAATGTGCCAAATTTCTAAATAAAAGTGTAGTGCCAAACAAGGAGGGGTGAAGAACATCTCTAATAGGGTTGTCCCGATAGACGATGGTATCGTGTATCGACGATAGTCAAAGATATCGCCTGTTGCTAATGCCTTTGACGATAGTAAGACGATTATTATTATTATTATTATTATGCGTCAAAAAGGCACATAACTTTAGCGATGCAGCGCGGAGAGTCGGTTATAGGATGCCACAGAAACTTGCCGCGGTATAAACGTGCAGTGAAAATGGGTAAGAGATTTGTTCATCATACAGTGTACATAGATTAAGTGTAGACAGTCATAAGGATAACAGAGGTAGTAAAATGTGGTTTAGGCTGAATTAAACACGATATATGAGAATCCGTCTGTATATAGTAAACATATGCACCTCAGTAACATCTGTATGCGTTAACTAGAATTATGATGCGATAAAATGGCGCTAAACATACGCACGTGAATTACACACACATCGTTTCTCCACAATCAATATGAACTGAACTACAACATGAACTGATGACAAAGATCAGACATACAGTGGTAACTTTATCGCAATATGGCGGGTAAAGAAAGATACATTCATTTACATTCACGCACGCACATTTACCGTTCCCTGAAGACAGCAGAGAATGAAACCGAAAGTAAACTTAAACCTATCCAACAGAACTACCGTCAGCACTCTGTACACGCATAAAGGTGCGGTCACACTGCACTTTTCGTTTCATTGATTTCCATTCATACGCATGCGAATGCGTTAGATAGGGGTGTAAATCGGAGCCTTCAAGACGATTCGGTACGATACCGATTTCTTAAGCCAACGATTCGATTATTTTCGATACTTCAGAATTCCCTGTGATACGATGCGATTCGATCCGATTCGATTCAATACTAGATATTTTTACATGATATCTATTAAGTTTCAAATAAATCAACAAAAATAGTAAATTATTTGCCTTTTATTGAGAATACAGAAACAGTATTCTATTCACATAATGTGTATGTTACACTAAAGCAGTTGTGCTCAATGCACTGCAAATAGAACAGCAAATATAAGTTACTGCATCTACAAAGTGCAATCAGATAAATTGTAATAAGAAAAAAAAAAGGCTAATGCTTATAGTGCAGGTCTACTACGGCCAATTAGCCTATTCACTGTTTTAAAAAGTTTCATTTATACAAAATTGGTTACATTTTGAAAATACAATTTGCATCTTATTAAGACGTAATGGTCACACATCCTTTGCAGTAGATGAACTGCAAATAGAATACTACTCCACAAAATCAGTTCAAAATCATCGCTCTTGAAAGTCAGACAACAACGTGAGGTGTGTGAACATGAACAACATCATAGATGGACTGTGAAACGAAAGTAACGCGTGTGAAGTAGAAGACAATAATGAGGTTAGCGCCATCCGCAGCTTAGGAGTAGGTAGTACGCTTACGTCGGAGCCATAGACAGTAAAAGAAAGGTCGGAACGGATTCTAAAAATAGACAATTGAACAAACAGGCGGCAAAATAAACACATTAATAGATACTCTTGCGGACGAATCGATGCATTGAATCGTCGGCTGCATAATCGATGCATCGATACGAATCGATTAATATTTACACCCCTAGCGTTAGACCGGAAACGCAAGCCCGTGCGAAACATTTTCGCATTTCGCTGCGTTTGAAAGTTCAAGCTTGGTGAACTCTGACCAACGAATTCACATCACATGACTCTGTGTGACCAACAGGAGATCGATACGTCACAGCATGACCTCTAGCTGAATGAAAAGAACCTTACATTTAAACATTTAAAACTGCAGCACTGCGGCAAAATGTAGTAGATTGTATGTTTTTACATTTAAAATGTATTATTAGTGTCATGTGCTGAATTTAACTTTTAAAAAGACGCAGCCGAGCATGACGTCATATCACGACCGTTGCAGCAGCATCCGAAGGAATTTCGCATGCTCAAAGTCTAGTGTGACCGCGCCTTAATTTAGTCACATGCACTACCCTTACAAAACGAATAAGGAATTTATTACATATTGACATGTTTACATATCATTAAATAAATTAGCACGATAGTATCGTGTATCGGCGATCTCACAGGCTGACGATAGGACGATATGAAAATTGTGCATATCGCCCAACACTAATCTCTAACAGGTCAGGTCTGCCCCCAAAAACTTGTCCAACTGTTTGTGAAACCCATGTTAACCTGCGGACACCACTTCCGGCCATTAAGTAACGAAAGTCTGCTATGCATCTTGTCACCACCAGTAAATGGGCAGGAGACCAAATATTACTGCATCTTAATGAATTTAAATTTGCCAAGATGTCAGGCACTCTGGTTCCTGGTAAACATTGGACTATGGTGGCTGGTGTCTCTATTTTCACATTCCGTACGATAGAATCTCCAAGTATGGGGCATTTTCATAAGGTTTCTCAGTTGGTGTGTCACTCAGTGGGGAGAACCTGTTTAAAGTAGGGCACCCAGTTGCCCTGCTCTGGGGGCTCTACAACTGGAACCGTTCATTTGTGCGGGACTCGCTAAGCTAATGGCATTCAAAGTTTGGATGCATGCATCTAGTTCTAAAATCGTCTCTGTTAGCTTGACTATTTGCCTCCATTTTGTAACATGTGAATCCCTTACTGCTGACAGTGGAGGCTACAATAACTGTGGCAAGCAAACGTGGCAAGCAAACTGTGACAACAAAAGGAGAAGTAGCTATGTCTCACCGCGATTGTTAGTTGATTTCACCTTACCACAGTTTGGTCGACTAAAAATGGAGCAAGAGAGGGAACAGTGATGGTAAAGCACAAATGACAAGTTAACAGGCTAACAAAACGCTAATGCACTGCTCTAGTGGTTTAGATTAAAAAGCAATGTCAAATTAATTTGATAGATAATATCAAATTATATATGTATTTGTGTAGTATGTCTCTAACAGCATGTATTTTGTCTACTCTGTTTTTCTCTTAAAGCCATCTTGGAGCCGCCACTGCTGACAGTAACTACATGTAATCAGTCGCTCTGTGTGAGTCTCAGAGCACCTGCTGAGAAGCTCTACAGATTCTACAATTCATTCAAGTTTCAATATAGATTGATGGTCAGCAGTGAAGATGGATCAGAGGTGAGAGAACTTGTCATGGTTAAAAAATGGGTAAATTGAGCAGATTATATGGTACATTTAAAAAAAAAAAAAAAAAAGATGGTTAGGAATAGTTTCAGTTATTCAAACCATTCTCGGCCAGGAATGCTCAGCATGGCTAACTGTGTTGAAAACATGCTTCTAGAAAGCATGTAGAAAAGTCGTCACTCAGGATTGGTCACTTGTTTGGCTACTAGTTTCTCTCTGTAGCTGGCCAATTGTGCTATTTGAGAAAAATAAACAGAAATATCTGACCATCCCTCATTACACGGTTGCTGTTTACATGTCATACTGTACGTAAACACTTGCGTTACCAGGGTAACGGCTGACACACGTTGTATTATGAGTTCTGTTTTCAACCCAACAGTGGAAAATTACACCATATCATTACTGGCTGGGCCAGATCAGCATGGAATGCTTGAAGTGGATGACATTAAAACAAATGTCAGTAGACCGAAAAAAATCATGAGATATTCAGCCGGCTTCAGCTCAGGCAGTTCATGTGTTGCCTGCCCTGGAATGTGCTTTCCACCAATGTGTTTTTTTTTTTAATGTAAATAAAGCCCATCATTATTTCCCAACTTTTTTTTCATGATAACTGAGGTCTAGGGGCTATGTAACTACCATATGAGTTTCAAAACAGTCAATCCACAGTAAACTGCACACAGCCTGCTTAAAGTAGCTGTTCATTTTCACGAGCCACTGTGACTTCCGCAAAGATGTGACGTCCTATCTACTCAGTCACCGCCTTCAGTCACCACCCCTAGCACCAATCACGTCCCACCCTCCTTTTGTCAAACCCAGACAATATTGTGTCCATAACATTGCTAAGCAACAACAACACGAAAACAAGTCGAGAAAACCCTGTTCAGTCGATAGATGTCGAAACTACATCATTGCACAGGCTTCAGAACAACGTGAATATAAGAGACCACTGGCACGTCAACTTCAGCCTCTTTCACACAGCGATTCCGGTAAATACACGGATAATGTGTCCCACGATTTGTTCCGGAGTTGTTTGATTTGGTTCATTCACAGTTGTTTTCCGGAATCTGTGCGTGCTTTACACACAACCCATAAAGACATGTGACGTTTGGATGTGAGATGTAATGCGACGCGTACGTTTCACTAAACTGAAACTAACCTGAACAAACTGTGCTTCAGCGCTGATAGTGAGGAGCTGGCTCTGTCTGATCGCCGCTTCATTCCACTTTGCACTTATTTTTTTGTTGTGAAGAGTCGCATGATAACGTGCATCATCACTACAACACTGCCTTTATGGTTCTGGCTTTTGTTCACACAGCGCTCTTTCCCGTAATTTTCCAGAAGCAGCGCGCATTGTGAAAGGGGCTTTACTAAAGCAACAGTTATGTAGCTTACTGCATTCGGTGTTTGAAAAAGAAAAAACATTAATGATCATTCTGAAATATCCTGTTTAGTATCAGCAGGCTAGGCTCTCTCTATTGCTCTGGGCTCGGCTAAAGCATACATGACCGTAGTTAACTGTGGTTGGCCTGGCTGTGCGTCACTCAACAGGCCAATCAGAAGAGAGGCTCATGAATATTAATTAGATGGGCCAAAATCGACCTGTTTTTGACATAGCTCCTAAAAAAGGAGCTGTAAAAATATATTGAGATGGATTTTGGCACTTATACCGCAATTATATATTCTTAAGAACATCAACAACTAAAATAAACCTCCAGAAATGTGTACAATATGGGACCTTTAAATATGGCTTTTGATTTGAAAGATGTATGTAGTTCGAACTTTACATGGCAATGTGCGCTATTCAAATGTCTGTGCGGAGTGTGGAAGTAAAAAAGTAAAAAGTAGCGCACTTACTGCATGACAGATGAAGGCACCAGTGCGGTTACTTGATCTTAAAGTACTCCATTTTTGGTCATACAAATTAAAAAGTAATAAATCTTTTGAATCTGTAAAGACTCTACGTTCATTTGTGGTAATAATGAAAATAATGAAAGCAACCAGGATGCACTTTCTGCCGTCTCAATCTGTGTGAATCTTGAGCGTTAAACTCTGGGTATACTTGCCTTACAGGCATGAAAAAATATATCTGAAGAGAGTGAAATGTCTACATATTAAAAGAACCAGTTAAAATGGACAACAATTATTCTCAGACTATGTAATCCGTATGAAAACTGAGTCAGTGTCGCTGACTTCATCTCTTAAGCCGAAAACAAAGAAAGCACTAGTTTATAAATACATTATTTAAATGGTATTTGAATATACATTTATAATTACAGTTGAGGTCAAAAGTGTACGTCCCCCTTTCAGAATCTGCAAAATGTTAATTATTTACCAAAAAAGAGGGATCATACAAAATGCTTGTTGATTTATTTAGTACTGACCTGAATGAGATATTTCACATAAAAGATGTTTACATATAGCTGTTGTTTTTTTTTTTGTTTAGTGATAGTTGTTCATGAGTCCCTTGTTTGCCCTGAACAGTTAAACTGCTTGCTGTTGTTCAGAACAATCCTTTAGTTCCCAAAGATTCTTTAGTTTTCCAGCATTTTTGTGTATTTGAACCCTTTCCAACAATGACTGTATGATTTTGAGATCCATCTTTTCACACTGAGGACAACTGAGGGACTCGTGCAAATGTTACAGAAGGTTCAAATGATGCTGATTCACTGATGCTCCAGAAAGAAAATCAGTGTGTGCACTGTGGCAAGCTTTTTTTACATGCACTTGAGCGCTTATTAGGCTATGTAGGTAATTAAAGGCTCATAATTATCATAGTCTATTAATAAACGTGCGACTAATTGTCGACTAATGCTTAATGAATGACTATAAGTCGACCAGAAAAATCTTTAGTAAAGGACAGCTCTAGTATGTTGTTCATATTCAATTCTTTGGCACTTGAACTTTTCTAATGCTTTTCATCTACTGCAAGATCTCTTTACAGTAGTGTAATGAAAGTAAGCTTTTCTTGAAGCCCCCAATTTTTTTGCACTGTAATTAGACATTGACTTTTAAAGTGATTCCTGTTTCCCTAAAGGAGGTTTTTGTAACAGTGTTTTGAACTGATCTCACTAGTAATCTCTAGGCATTGAAGGTTAATTCTGACAAACGTTTGACTTTAAATATTTGATTTTGACCTGGAAGTTTGAGGTTTGTACAAGTTGTGAGTAATTTTGAAATTGTGTTTGCAGTCCTAAAAATTGTGAAGTGTTTCATGAATTTTGTATTAGCAATCAACTATAATATGCCTTTACAATTGCAAACTTTGTGTTTGCTGCTCTTTGTGTTCAGTTTCATGTGGATACTGAAGGGTTAAAGAGTGTGACCCTTGAGGACCTGGCCCCTGGCCGAAGATACTGTGTGAATGTCAGTATCATTGATCGCAGCCCACCCAATAGATGGGTATGTGCCTCCACCCCTAAAAGAGCAAATGTCTCAGGTACCGTATTTTCTCCAAAATGTAATAGAATCCAACAATTCTATTACATTTCTATTCTATGACATAATTAGTGCATCAACTAATTATGTCCTTGACAACAGTTTCAAACTTTAACTGAATTCTAGTTTGGACCAAGCAATGGCATCAAGTGTGAAAACGCTGTCAGTGTCTCGTTAAACTGGATTATGTGGTTAATGAACATAGATGAAATACTTAACATGTAAATAGAACACATTTACCCCAAAGTATGCTAAAATCCAGTGTTGTCTTTTTGTTTTAGATGCCATTATCTCCGTTATCCTGTGTCTGCTAATGGTGCTGATAGTGATGTGCACACCAAGATATGTTTCTCGCCGTTTATGTCTTAAAAATCTTCCTCTAGTTCTGGTAAGTCCAATCTTTCGTGACTCAAAAGGTCATGGAAGACATTTTTGATTTTAAGAAGTGATGCAAGAGACTCAACTTGAGTAAAGTACCTAAATATAGGTATAGCTTGTGAAGCTTTAGCTTCACAAAAATGTAACCATCTAAATCGCTGTTCTCAGAAATGTTGTAAAGGAATAGTTCACCTAAGAATGCTGAAAATGTACTTACCCTCAGGCCATTCAAAATGTTTGATACTTCTTTATCAGAACATATTTGGAGAAATTTAGCATTAGATCACTGCAGATCACAAACCTGTTCCTGGAGGGCCACTGTCCAGAAGTGTCTAGCTCTTGTGCTAATTAAAAACACCTGAATCAGCTAATCATGGTCTTAGACTCACTAGAAACTTCCAGGGAATTGTGTTGGAGCTAAACTCTGCAGGATGTTGGCCCTCCAGGAACAGGATTGGAAACTCCCGCTCTACAGTGAATAGGTGCAGTAAGAATGAGAGTATTTATCAAACAGCATGATAAATACATCCCAATAATCGCCGTTATTTGACACGACTCCTGCTGATTAATTAACGTCTTGTGAAGTGAAAAGCTGTGTGTTTGTAAGAAAATATTCATTAATCTATCATAACTCCAGTGATATTCCTTTATATCAATTTTTTTTAACCCTGGCCCCCTATCACCACACATTTTGTCTCCATAATCAAACACAACTGATTTGACTCAAGAGTAACAGATAAGGGAGACATACATTGTGAAGTGTTGGGGGACGCCCAGGACCAGGGTTGAGAAACACAGCTTTATGTAATTCTTCCTCCAGTTATTTTCCCCTCACATCATTTAGCATATTTCTCTTCTAATTTTGACGAGACTATTTTTTCACTGGAGAAAGCAATGTTAGGGATAGATTACTCTTATTTCAACCGGAAGCCATGGTTTGACTTGAAAATGTCTTGATGCATTTGTTTATTACAAACATGCAGCTTTTCACTTCATTCAATGTTAATTGATGGACTGAGTTGTGTGGCAACTCAGTATGAAGCAACATACTCATCTTGGGTAGCCTGAGGGTGTTTCAGCATTTGTTTTGGGAGAACTATTTGTGTAATTACATTTTTGGAGTACTGTGCATTGTAATTTTCTTTTAAATAAATGAGAAAACTTCCTGGTTGAACCAGTTGTAAGTCAAAGTAATTTATTCCATGAAATTGCGTAAAACATTATTTTTTCAATTATCATTTTTGTAAACATTTTTTACCAATTTTTGACAAAATCTTGTTATTAATGCCTGTTCTTTTCCAGAGCTCATTTCAGAAAAGGGATAAAGTTCTTCTTAATCCTGCTGATGAACCTATTAACAACCTCTGTGTGGAGAGAGACTCCATCCAGAAGATGAAGAGAAACAGAGAAGAAAAAGACATAGAAGGAGAGACAGAGGAGGGTTTGAAACATGAGAGACTAGAGGCACATTATCTGGACACTCAAGGTTCCCCACTCACAGTTTTTCCAATGAATCAAACTCCAGATACAAGCCTTACATCTTCCACAGACGATCAAAGTTGTAGTCTGATTGTGTTTGAGGGCAGCCATATCCATACTGAACCAACAGCCTCTCCTAGGCTCCCTCAAAGAACAAGTCCACTTCAGAATTCAAGTTCCATTTTCTCCACACCCGTGGAGAATGAAGACAGAGAGAATAATACAGATGTAAACCTGTTTTCTGTGATGCTAGGAGCAGTTTCGTCAGAACAACACAAGCCTGAACCTGATAAAACCTGCTATACTGAAGATGAGCAGGAACCATGTCCTCAGTCCCTATTACAGACTTCTGCTACATTTACCTGGATTTCTGATTCACAGTCACAAAACTCTGAGTCCATTCAGAAAAACATTTTAGACGAAGAAGATGATGATGATTTAGGGTACTTAAGTCGAAATTAGATACCTCAGGTCTTTTACATCACTTGCAAGTAGGGGTTGAACGACTTCAGAATTTTTTTAAATCGACATTTATGTGATAAAAGTCGAGTCAGCTAGTCACTTATGACGTCATTAATGAACAAATACACCTAAACTTTGAGCTGAGAGCCGAACACCATGAGCACAGCTATGGCATATGACACAGCGCTGCCTACATGGCTATCAGTGGCGGCTGGTTTATAGGGGGCGCAAGTTAGCCAAGGAAGAAGACTACTTGAACATGTTAAAAATAAGTTTAATATATATTGCAAAATAATCACGAAATGGCATTATTTAGTCATACTATTCAACTGGTAGCACCTATTAAAAATCAAAACGTTGAAAATGTTTTTCGTTTGTGTGTGCGTTCGCTGGCCAAATAGGTGTCTATTAGACATTGTTGAAAATGAAATTAAATTGTTGAAATGCACATGACTTGAGGCTGAGCTCTAATTGGCTTGGATTTAATTAAAAAAACCTTTCACAAGCTGATGTCAAGCCTAAAGCGTCATGGCAGAGCATTAAAGTCGGCTGATTGGTGCAACCCCTACATGAGAGTAGATATAAGAATATAAAAGCACATGCAAGCATTCTGAAATTCTCATAACATATAGATGTATACTGTATTTTTATACTTAATTTTTTTATTTGTATTTGTGTTTGTTTATTATTGTGATCTTTGAATATGCATTTCAGTCTAAAGTAGATCATAGCATACCAACAGTATTGCTAGTATGTATGTATTGCTCATATTTGTCTGGATGCGGAACAAGTGTTTATTGTCAGAAATGTTGGCCTGGCCACTGTGTTTTCTTTGCTGTTATGAATTTTCAAGAAAATGCAGATGTGAATTAATGTAATGAATAAATATTATTTTTCAATAATAAAAAAAAAAAAATGTCTGAGTTGTCATTTCAATCTTTGCAATTTGAATGCAATAAAACATTTTTAATGCTAAAGGGCTTTTATTTTGAAGAGTAGAAGCACAGCATAGGCAGGATTTGGTTGAAGAAATGGGTGTAATTAATTACATTGCATTTCATCTAATGAATAGAAGTTTTTTCTACTGAAAATACAAATATAAAATCCATAATTGGAATTCTTACTAGTAAGAAATAAACTGGAGAGCTCTCTAATACAAATGTAATAGTCAATAATCAAATTACTAATAAGAATTTAGCTAGATTTACTGTAGGTGATGTGGGATTTTGGGTTACGCAAAATCGCAAATAACGATCGAATCACCACATTCCAGGAGAATCAAAAAGATTTTCCCTCCCAACCAGTTGTCGATCGTAAAAATCAGTCAAGACCCCCACACGATGCCAGCTAGTCTACTAGTCTTCCCTAGTTTTGACCCGGCCTGCGCGGTTAACATCAATCCACGTCAGGAGCACAGGAAGAAAGTAATTCACAGGACACTAAAACAGTGATAACGCGACTTAAGTGACCAGAGAGCAGAAACCGCTCTTTGTCTGACAGCACCCAAGAAACAGATGTCCAGTTTTCTCCTGACATAAATTTCAATCATATAAACAGAAAAGGACAGATTTACACGAGCCTGAAGGGCACAGGATCCGTCCAGCGTGACTTTTGTGACCCCCCTCCGGACATCCCGTCCCCCCTCTGACATTCCGAACGCACCCCGTGCCTCTATAGAGAGCACGCAGAAAAGACAAACTTTAAGAGACAATCAACTTATTAGTATTGCTATTAGAGCAACAGTATTATATGTTTTCATGTTTTCTTTTATATGCTTGATGTGTTTTATGTGATCGTTGGAGTTTAATCTATGCATTATAGGTATGCCTTTGGGAAAGGAAGTTATCAAATGTATTAGCATGCAAACAGATATACCCTTCTTTGATACGGAATGAATGGTCTTGACGAATGCTACACAGCAAAATGAATGAGAAGTTGATATTGTGCATAGTTTATGCATTGCAACAGTTTATTGAGGTTAATAACGAAACTTGCAGAGATCTTTATTATCGTAAGTTACGCACCAGACGAAACAGCCCAGGGGGCGTGGCTCCGCCCCACAGCAATATTCAATTGGACCATAGTACCATGGGACGTACTGAGGCGGCCTGCTTAAAATCCAATGACTCTAATAGTTTGTTGCTTTTTGCTATTGGCTGGTGCCATTGCTTTTGACCATTGCCTTTCGTCGTCGCTTTTGGTCTTTCGCCTGCCGTGGTTTGAGTGCTTTTCTGGCTGAACCTGGTGCTAGATTGTTAAGTCAAATCTCTGCTTTTGTGGTTTTCTAAGGTTGCGATCTAAGAACTAGTTAAGAAATACTAGAACTTTGGGGTTCTCTTCAATTCAGTAATTGCTCATCCCCGGAAAAGTATGAGTGTAAGTGCGAATGTGTGTGTGTGAGTTTGTGTCTTAGTAGTTTATTTTTGTGTCTTAGAGTAGTTCAATAAATCATTGTTTCATTAAAAGAAGTGTCTTGACTTTATGTTCACAAAAGTTCTATCTGTATTTAGATCCAAGCTGCCTCAGCTTTAAAATTTCCTAACGTAATATTTTGGTTTATTTGTGATCTTGGCCAGGAGCATAAATTAAACCTCAGAGTTGATACAGTTTACTGAATTAACCACTTCGCTGGATGAATGGTTAAGAAGCTTAATCTATTAATTCTGAATCAATTTAATCAAGTTTCGAATCTTCCCTCCTTCCATGTGACAAGAATATTGACAATTAAACTTAAATCTCTCTTTGATGTGATTGTAATCAACCATTAAAGCCCTAGCATAAATCTCGAATTATTATTATTTTTTAATTCGATTTAAGGCTCTCCCCTTTTTCGACTATTTGCATCGCCAGTTTAAACTGCTACAAGCGGTTGGCTTTATAATCAAGTACTATTTTCCGGCTGATTAATTGGATTACTTTGATCAATCTTAATAAATAATCACATCTCCTTGCCACACCGCAACTTCTGTGATTGATTTAATATTGATTATTTGTAATCAATTTTAATGAGGCATCATTAAAATTTGGTCACCAACTTTCATTGTTGAAATTTTATGTTAAAATTTTAAATTTTAATCTCTAATTTTAATTTTTGATTTTAATTTTAATTTTAAATTTTAAGTTTAGTCATAAACGCATTTCCCCTTTCATACGGCAATGATACACGTTGAATAGAGAAATTATAATTTCTTTGACCTATTTTGAATGAAATCTCTTAAATTATAACCAGGAAAATTCATTATTGATTTGAAATAGCAACCCCTTTTTACAATCTTTAGTCGTTCCTCCTCCCATACCTCAATGGTTTGTGCTGATTAATTTGATTACAACTGCTGACTAAAACATTAACAAGGCGTTACGATTTTAGTTAGGCAACTATCATTACTGAATTGAAACATCAATTGTATTTGGTCTAACAAGGCTTTAATTGTCCGGTCAGGTCTTGTCATATTCCCTGACTTGGGAGTGAAACCATTTCCTATTGGCTGTCTCTCTCCTCACTCTCTCTTTCCCCTAGCTGTTGTTTCCTCGATTGTGCCTGTGAGAATCATAAAAGCAGAGAATTTTGGTTGTTTAAAAGACATTTAATCAATGTTCATACAACTTGAACATGTCAGTTAAACTTGTGCCTAACTCTCACTTCCCCCTCTCATCGTGGAATCCTACAGCCAAGGTCCCAACGAGTCCAGCGAGGACTGATAGGTGCCAGTCATGAACCCGTTTCCAGAAACGCTCTGATTGGTGTACATTGTCAATCCTACCAGCCGCAAAGCCAATACTGTCATTGTTATTGTATGTTCCCTCATCCCGGAGGAGATTATAATAACAATCATAGTCCTGGTGTTGAAATTCCCATTTCTGAGCACCGTATCGAGAGGCATACACAAGTAAAAAAAAAAAAAGAGAAACTTGACTGAACTCATTCTGCGGCCAGAAAGGTGTATTTCTTTTTTCTCCCTCTCTCCCAATCTCTCTCTCCTTCTACTATCCTCCCCCAAAGTGTTCCTTTTTGTTGTTGTCTCCCTTCTTTCTTCCCTTGTAGGAAAAGGGGGAAGCAGCCGACGACTACGCCATTCTTTGCTGTGTTCTGTTTTTTTTTTTCCCTCTCTCCGCTCTAGATACACCACCCGTGGTTACCCCTTAACCTCCTCCACAGCGACGCTAGCTGGAGTGCACCAGAGCACCACCATCGGGGAGAACCACACTCACCTCACCACTACACACCCAAAATCACTTACACCTGACATCACCACACTAACACCCCTGTTTTGGCCTTGTTTTGTTTGTTTGTTGTTCCCTTTTCCAGGTCTGTGTCAGTCACTGGTCTGTTCTCCCCTCACTGCATCAAAACATGTCTCGCACAACGGGGTCTGTTGTGCGAGACATGTTTTGATGCAGTGAGGGGAGAACAGACCAGTGACTGACTTGGATTCTTGGCTAAGCGTTGGCCACTGGGACGACTTGGATTCTTGGCTAAGCGCCGTGACGGACAGCCTCTTACCCAAAGCCGCCGAAGCTGTCAAACACCAGACAACAACATCACAAGCATCATGGAAAACGATCCGGGCCAGAGCTACGGACACAAAGAGCTAGCAGAGATCACTGGCTCCCTGAGTCACACCCTCATCGCCTCCATCAAACAGAGCGACAGGAAAGCCGCCTATCTCCAGCAGGAGCTGAAACGCGCACAGCGACGCATCGAGCAGCTAGAGCTAGAGGCTCAAGATCGACGGGAAGGGTCCAACGAGATGGATCCCAGAGCAACTGAGGAGATCGCTAGACTACAAGAAACTCTAGCAAACAACACACGAGAAATGGAGCAAGCAAAGTTAGCCCACGCCGAACTCCGCGAAGAGCTACAGTACGCCGAGCAGCTACTGGAAAAGGCAAGGCTGGACTTCAGAGACAAGAACAGCAGAATTAAAGCCCTCGAAACGCATCTGAATGAGGCAAGAACTGAGATAAGTTACCTCACGACATAAAAGAGGAATCTGACAGTGTCAAAAATGAACTCAGACATGCTTATGAACTGTGCCCTGAGCCAACCAGGACGCAACGGGCCCCAGCCTCACCTCTGCTAGCAGGCCCGGGTCCCCTGTTCTTGGAACATCACATGAGCAAAAGGGGGAGGAAGCAACTTTGAAACCCTCACCAACTCCCTCTGAAGAGACCTACCTCACACCCAAGCTACGAGAACTCCCCAAGGCCAGTCATAATCCATCACATGGCATGGACCTCAAAGACCTTGACAAGCTGGCCTGAAACATCAGCAAATTCACCCCGAGAGGGCCAAATGGTCAAGACGTCCACTCTTACTTGAATGATGTCGATTTTCACTTAGAAATGAGACCTAACGTTACTGACAAAGACGGACTTTACCTGCTGCGAACGACATCCAGCCCTGAGGTGCGGAGCTTCCTGGACCGACAGTCTTCTCACACAAAGACTGACTACCAATCGCTCCGCCAAGCCCTCATCAAAGAATTTGCAGACCCAGAATCAGAGCAAGGACTGGTGGCCGCCCTGGAGACCAAACAGGGACGCCATGAAACCTCCCAGGCGTACTACAGCCGGCTTAGACAAGCATACTTTGGAGCTCGCAACGAACCTGACATGGAGCAAGATCTGAACTTTAAGACTCTCTTCCTCAGAAATCTCCATCCTGGGGTAAGCCACCACCTCGGTGTCCTTGCATGCCCACGAACAATGACGTCTCAACAGCTGCGAGACCTGGCACACAAAGCCTATGGCAAGCAAAAGATGGCGTCAGAAAAGGGCACAAAGTCTACTGCAGTTCTTGATTTCAACACACAATGTCAAGAAATGACCCTAGAGGGCGCCCAACACCAAGAAAGCTTCAAGCCGCCACCTAGAGAATGGAGATCATCCTCGTTCAACAGAGAATGTGACTTTCACTTCGGCGCCCGACCTAAGAACAGAAACAACCGCTGGGATGGACCACGCGAATGGCAACACTCACCTGAACGCAACTGGGAAAAATCCTGGTACCATCCAAGCCCTCGTGAGAATCGATGGGAGAGATCATGGAGCCAGCCAACCTCATCAGGAAGCTCAGGAAACAGCTTGTGGGAATCTAATGCAACCAGCCCGAGAAATCGACGAAAGAACTTACAAAGATTCCACACTGACCAAACTCAACCGCCATAACTTCAGATGGACAAGAAAGCCTCTCTAAACATCCAGTGCAACAGACAGAAACTGACTCAACACCTGTCACGTCAGATCACAGCAGCTTCCAACCAACACCCTGCTGATAAAACCACTCAATTACCCGAAAGTGCTGTCCTGGTCGTCTGCCACTCCTCCGAAGAACACCAAATCAGTCCTGAAGTCCTACCTATCTCATCTCAAATGCCAGTCCCTCAACTCTTGGGCGATCTCAGCGAGAAAGTTTTACCTCCCCATTACCATCGAAGGTCATGTCAAAGTGGAAGCCCTTCTAGACACAGGAGCCAACATCACTCTAATGTCAACTGAACTCCTTGAGAAAATTCAAGAAAGAAGAAATAGAACTGATGGCACTTTCAAACTCCAAAAATGTGAACTGAACCTGCAAGCATACTCCCATACGGGCCTACAGCTGAAACATGTGGCCCCAATTCACCTAACAGTGGGACAGATGAATCTCATCCACCCAGTCTACATCTCACCCCTAAACAACTATCCACTCCTCATAGGAAAAGATCTGCTTAATTGCTTCAAACCCTTGATAGACTTTAAGCACCTGAAGATGTGGCCACAAGTCCGTGAGCCACTGCCTTTCCAGTCAGTAAACCCCAATGAGTCGCAGTGTTAAGCCACAAACACTGCCTTCAATTTGCTTAAAGACGATGCAGTATCAAAGTCAAGGCCAAGCTCAAGTTCAACGCCAAGCAGCAAAATTCAGCCAACAGCCTGAATCTTTTCAAAGCATTGAAGCACAGACAAAGCCTTCCAAATGCCACCAAACATAATGATGCAGATCGCCAAAGACTTAAAGAAATTTTACATGAGTACAGGGACTCTTTTGCAAAGGACGTCCTGGACTGTGGCCCAATGAAACTGATGCCCACAGCGTATGTCGATGGCTGCCCAGACAATCACCAGGGCAATCTGAAAGTGGGCGTGGTCCGGCTCAACAGCGACCCTTGCCCATCACAAACATGCAATACATTTCATGCCCTCCCGATGGCTACAGCTCTTACCTGGCATGCAAAACCCCTCCTCCTCCTACATCGAACGGTCCCTCCAGTCCATCAAGCACATGCTGCATCTGCAAAATGGTGCCCTCACATTTGTCTCTGAGCCCCTAACTGTGTCAAGCTTGTAGTCCCTCAGAGCCAAAGGACGATGTTTAGGCACGCACACGACACACCATGCGCAGTGCACTATGGTGCCAAAACCACCTACAACACATTCAAACAGGTGGCACAGTGGCCCGGCATGCAACAAGATGTGGCAGATTACATGAAAGGATGCCCAGTGTGTTGCCAGTTTCAACCAAGAAACCCAAGCCACTGAGCACAACTCAAAATTGAAAGAAATGATGCAGGAAATATAGAGACATTTGGGTGTAAAGCCCCATACTAGCCATCTCCTTCGCACAACCACCACGCCAGAGATGCGCAGAAGGCATCAAAGCCTACTACGGCCAGAAGGCCCCCACAAGGAACTCAATGTCGGAAACAAAGTGTGGTATTACAGTTTTGCCAACCTTGGCAGTACGCTTCCTATCACCTGTCAAAGAAAGTCCTTACCCGCCGAAAGGAATCCCACAAGCTCTCGCCTGTTGCCCACCAAACCAAAATCGGGCAAGGGCGCTGCGAGCCAGTTCGTTGATGGGTTCACCAAAATCAGATAAAGAGACATTGGGGCTCCAACCGACAGCAAAAGGGGGAAGACCAAACCCAATGACACAGACCGACAATTCATGACTATGCCTCACACTAACATGATTTCTATCCTTCTAGGTAAACACACAGCTAACCTCCCAAACACAACACAAATCACCTACACATTCTCCTCCGCCGCACTGCTAGGACCAACCTCCACCCAGCAGAGAGGAGCTGTTCCACACATATGACACTTGTCCTTACTGTCTAACCTCAGTCAGTGTCATTGTGTCTCTTTGTTTTCCTTTCTCTCCCTTTCTCTATGTGTCCCTTCCTTCTAGCCCTTGGCAGAAACTCACCTAACTTTTCTAAGTCTAGGCACCTGAAGATGGGATTCAGTACACCAAATTATTTGTAAATCATTGCCAGAAATCTCGTTAACGATTTAAGCGACCCCGCTAAACCATGATCTTCATGGCTAACTGTCCCGTTGTTATTTCCTATCGCCAGGTAGATGGTAAGATTCACCGCCCTGTTTCTCTGCGTAATCAGGGTTATCGATAACTAACCGCAAAATCTACCTCTAAGGCGTATGGCTGATTCGACCCTATGATGTTTTCAGAGCACACTACACCCTCTCAGCCCCCAAAACTCTTGGGCCGACACCCGTCAGACACGGGAAGTCCTTGCCCATGCGCAGGCAGATGTGAACCACATGCTGTGCTAATTACAGAAAATGATCATAACCCAGGCTGAATTAAGCGGGTACAACCCAATTATTGGGTGCCCTGCTGGGACTGCTACGGCTGTAGACACTCTGTTTAACATTCTAAACCTGGCCACCTTAAAGCGACATGTAAGCAAACTCCAGGAGGAATCACAACTTAGCACCGTCACAAATCTCAAACTGTTCATGGTTGTAAGAAAACGGTTACGCTCAAACGCAACACCTAGTCACTCCCAGGGCCCATGTACTATGAGAAGGAAGCTTCTCAATGGATAACCCGCCATGAATACGATTCCACGCACTTTCTGACGTAACACCTGATCGAGCACACGTCTACACCGCCTTGTTGAACCCCGATACTTCGGTCAATCAAAACCACCCGATTCACGATAATCCTAACCGATGTGCCCCTACGTCATTTCAAGTGCCTCTAACCGTACCAGGCCAAATAACTAAAGCCCATCACCAGAATTCAGCTAGTGATGGAGATGTTGTTTGTGTCTTGTGTGTGCCTTGTTCTCTCTCTCTTTGCCTTTTTGTTCCAGTGCCTGCCGACATTCACACCAGGAATGTCGCCAGCCAAAAGGGGGATGATGTGGGATTTTGGGTTACGCAAAATCGCAAATAACGATCGAATCACCACATTCCAGGAGAATCAAAAAGATTTTCCCTCCCAACCAGTTGTCGATCGTAAAAATCAGTCAAGACCCCCACACAATGCCAGCTAGTCTACTAGTCTTCCCTAGTTTTGACCCGGCCTGCCCGGTTAACATCAATCCACGTCAGGAGCACAGGAAGACAGTAATTCACAGGACACTAAAACAGTGATAACGCGAATTACGCGACCAGAGAGCAGAAACCCTCTTTGTCTGAGAGCACCCAAGAAACAGATGTCCAGTTTTCTCCTGACATAAATTTCAATCATATAAACAGAAAAGGACAGATTTACACGAGCCTGAAGGGCACAGGATCTGTCCAGCGTGACTTTTGTGACCCCCCTCCGGACATCCCGTCCCCCCTCTGACATTCCGAACGCACCCCGTGCCTCTATAGAGAGCACGCAGAAAAGACAAACTTTAAGAGACAATCAACTTATTACTATTGCTATTAGAGCAACAGTATTATATGTTTTCATGTTCTCTTTTATATGCTTGATGTGTTTTATGTGATCGTTGGAGTTTAATCTATGCATTATAGGTATGCCTTGGGAAAGGAAGTTATCAAATGTATTAGCATGCAAACAGATATACCCTTCTTTGATACGGAATGAATGGTCTTGACGAATGCTACACAGCAAAATGAATGAGAAGTTGATATTGTGTATAGTTTATGCATTGCAACAGTTTATTGAGGTTAATAACGAAACTTGCAGAGATCTTTATTATCGTAAGTTACGCACCAGATGAAACAGCCCAGGGGGCGTGGCTCCGCCCCACAGCAATATTCGATTGGACCATAGCACCATGGGACGTACTGAGGCGGCCTGCTTAAAATCCAATGACTCTAATAGTTCGTTGCTTTTTGATATTGGCAGGTGCCATTGCTTTTGGCCATTGCCTTTCGTCGTCGCTTTTGGTCTTTCGCCTGCCGTGTTTTGAGTGCTTTTCACCTGCGCTCGCCCGCTCGACCAAGCACGCGATTGTGCCATCAAAACTCTACAGAACAAACTGAAACTTTGTGACTGCCAAACTCTTCAAAGTCTCGCAACTCCGACGCAGAAGAGCTTGAGCACGTCAAACAGCGTAACCAGGCAACCGAAGACTGGCTCCAGCAACCCAGTCCTCAACTACGAAGGATCCCCAAAGACGTTATCCAAAGACCGACCAGCAACCAACCAGAATCTTTGCTAAGACGAGCCCACAGAAGGGAATTCCCATTCCCGGCACAAACGCAAGTAAACAAGGTCTCCCTTTTCTGGCTGAACCTGGTGCTAGATTAAGTCAAATCTCTGCTTTTGTGGTTTTCTAAGGTTGCGATCTAAGAACTAGTTAAGAAATACTAGAACTTTGGGGTTCTCTTCAATTCAGTAATTGCTCATCCCCGGAAAAGTATGAGTGTAAGTATGGAATAAAATCACTGTCAAAAATAATCGTACGTAATTCAAAGCATTTGAGTGTAATTTTAATTTACTCGTGCGTAATTTAAAACTATTGTATGTAATTATGTTTTTTGTCAGAATTGGATTCCAAAATCTATGGCCACGACAGTTTACAGATACAAGATTTTCTGTGTTTGTTAGAATACAACTCCAAAATTTACGACTATGACAGTTCACAGACACACTTGTTTTCACAACACCTGTGTTACAAGCACGACATGCGAATTACGACCACGAAGTACGGTGTGCGAAATGACTGTCAAAAATACGTCATTACGTTCCCAGGCATTACTATCCAAATGAAGATTAATCGAAGCGCATGCGCCCCGTCACCGTTTTAAACCAGTGGCGCAAAAATGGCGGACCAGCAACCAGGTGCGCACTCATCATCTCAGGTAAGTTGTTTTTTTCTTCCAAATTCGGACATGTTTAAGTGTTAGTTATCACTAATAACAGTGAGGCGATATATTACAGAGACAGGTTAAATATAGTAAGTAAGATTAGCTCACAGAGTAACTTTAGATGTAGGTGCTTCAAGAATATAGGTGTTTAGGAGGTTACTGCAGCCTGTAGCGTGATGAGGTAGGCCTACATAAAAGAATTAGCAATTTTCAGTGTTGACTTACTAACAGCTGTGTACATACACTGTAAGTCAAGTCAAGTCAAGATTATTTATACAGCGCTTTTTACAATACAAGTTGTGTCAAAGCAACCTTACAGTATTAAAATAATAAAATAAAATGTCAATAAAAGTGCAAAAGTTCCATATTGCAGCAAAGTCAAATTGGAGAGGACTCATCTGGTTCCCGTGGCCTTGTGCCGGTGGCCGTTTAGGGTAGGAGTTCTTTCTGATGATCTGTCTCTGGGGCTCATCTAGTTGACACGGTATCCGCTGACATTCGGCTGTAGGCGTTTATCCACCTCTTGGTACGGACTGGATCCGGGGGACTGCAGTGACCATCTGATCTGGATACGGACTGGATCTGGTGGCTATGGTGACCTGGGAATAAGAAACAAACAGACTAATATTAATGTAGATGCAAGAGTTCCAAGTTGCCACAAAATCAGATTGGAGAGGACTCATCTGGTTTTGGCAGTCTTGCGTCGATGGCCGTCTAGGTGATGAGGTCTTCACTGATGATCTGTCTTTGATGTGGTCTCTGCTGACATTCAGGGCTGTAAAGGATATCTCTGGGTGCTGATGGGTACAGACTGGATCCGGGGGACTGCAGTGAACGTCTGATCTGGATACATGATCGGTGGCTACGGTGACCTCGGAATAAGAAGGAAAGATACTAGTATTAGCGTAGATGGCATTCTTCTTCTGATGCAACGAGTACATCAGGTGTTTTAGGAAGTGTCCCTGGTTCCGGTTGACCTAAATAATGCAGCCTAACAATCCTTTAACGGATTTGGATTGTGAAATGTATTAAGTGTAGGCCAGGTTAAAGAGATGGGTCTTTAATCTAGATTTAAACTGACAGAGTGTGTCTGCCTCCCGAACAGTGTTAGGTAGATTGTTCCAGAGTTTAGGCGCTAGATAAGAAAATGATCTGCCGCCCGCAGTTGATTTTGATATTCTAGGTACTATCAAATTGCCGGAGTTTTGAGAACGCAGCGGACGTGAGGGACTATAATATGATAAGAGCTCGCTCAAGTACTTAGGAGCTAAACCATTCAGGGCTTTATAAGTAATTAGCAAGATTTTAAAGTCTATACGATGTTTAATAGGGAGCCAGTGCAGTGTTGACAGAACCGGGCTAATATGGTCATACTTTCTGGTTCTAGTAAGAACTCCAGCTGGAGTTTGTTTATTAAGCGTGCAGAACAACCACCCAATAAAGCATTACAATAATCTAATCTTGAGGTCATGAACGCATGAATTAACGTTTCTGCATTTGGCATCGAGAGCATAGGTCGTAATTTAGATATATTTTTTAGATGAAAAAATGCGGTTTTGCAAATGCTAGAAATGTGGCTTTCGAAGGAAAGATTGCTATCGAATAGGACACCTAAGTTCCTGACTGATGATGAAGAATTTACAGAGCAATCATCTAGTATTAGACTGTATTTTAGGTTATTACTTGTAGAGGTTTTAGGTCCAATAATTAACACCTCTGTTTTTTCAGAATTTAGCAGTAAGAAATTTCTCGCCATCCAATTTTTTATTTCAACTATGCATTCTGTTAGTTTTTCAAATTGGTATGTTTCGCCGGGCCGCGAAGAAATATAGAGCTGCGTATCATCAGCGTAACAATGAAAGCTAACACCATGTTTCCTGATGATACTGTAATACATGGGTCATGTAATATCAGTGTTCACTGGAATATACACTGTCTGCATAATTATTAGGCACATTGATATTGTGGTCATATTTTTTTTCCAAGCACATTTGACCAATTCCAAACCACGTCAATCTTAATAACTACTATTCGTTATTTATAAGTGATATATAATTGTCCATGAAGGCTGGAAGTGAAAAACTCCTTATATTCAGGTGTGCAGAATTATTAGGCACATTTTCTTTTACAGATAAAATGAGCCAAAAAAAGAGATTTCCCTCAGACTGAAAAGTCAAAAACTATTAAATGGCCATGAGAAGGATGCAATACTGGAATTTGCAAAGTTAAGGCATGACCACCGGACAGAAAAACGCTTGTTGCGTCTGCATTGTCAGAAAAAACAGGTGGATGAGAAATAATGCATATTAATTGCAAAAAAGTAAGAATTAATGTTAAGAATTAGATATGAAACCATCAGGAACCATTTAGTCTCTTGAAGGACCAGCCCCACATCCTCACTCTTTCAAGAATATATTCTCCAGAATCTGGCAGTAAGTTTTAAGAGTTCTGCCAGATTCTGGGCCCGTATCCCTAAAGATTCTGAGAATCCTCTCAGAGAGCTTCTAACTTAACCTAAAAATTCCTTGCCAGGAGTTTTAGCTTAGAAGTGATTCCAGAACATTTTCAGTGAACTCTGAGCAAGGAACGGATGGAAAATCCTATCTTAGTGAGGAGGTGTGGTTGACCCCGTTGCTAGGTATGAGTCATCATTTCAAAAGCCTTGATTGGTTGATCCTACAAGTTTGATGAAAATGAACTTTTGGTGATAATGAGCAAAGGATGTACCCTCAAATCAATAAACATAATTATACACTCGAATCTTATGCAGACTGTAATTGTAAATAATATTTCACATTCAAGAAAATATCTGGAAAATGAATAGTAAGCTGTAGGGGTTATAGCCTAACATTAGAATCTAAAATATGTGAAAACTTAAGCTCATTACACCCTGTTCAAATAATGATTCGTGTCTTATTTGCTCATATTAATATCCTAGCTGGCATATTTTGTATTTTCACTCCCATATGGACCCCATTGAAAACAAGATGGCCTATCTGGGGCTGTCCTTAATGAAGTAGAAATTGCAACGTTACAACTCAGTGTGGTCTTAATGAGGGTAACACGGCTCAGCTTTTATCAATGTCTGTGATTGCTGGCTGGTCTATTTATGAAGGCTTGTTAACAGATATCCTACAAACACAGAAAATGGAGAAAAAAGGAA
This sequence comes from Garra rufa, assembly GCF_049309525.1. Lineage (NCBI taxonomy): Eukaryota > Metazoa > Chordata > Actinopteri > Cypriniformes > Cyprinidae > Garra > Garra rufa. Next base: position 19,406,182 of record NC_133368.1, read on the forward strand.
TCGCAAGCCGAACTGGACTGAGGAGCAAGGTTTGTTGCTGGCCCAGTTGGTGAAGTAATTGCATCTCTAAGGAGATCCACCACAAACATGATTCCTGCACGATCCAATCTGTAGCGTCTCAATAATTCCCTGTCATCCAGTGTTTGCAGGACATCTCTCCTGCCTCCTCTGTTGGCCATTTTGTGCAGCTTCTTAGGGGAACTCCTAAGCCACTAAAAGTCCTCTTCCCTGCTCTTAGCAGATCTCGCCTTAGGAGCCCTTTTAAGCGCTAGGAATCTTGAGGAATAGCTTTTATATTAACTGGGATTTTCGTGTCACTTTTAGGGGAAATTATAAGAAAACGTCATGACTCTGAGAATTTTCTTAGAATTTGGCCGCTAGGAGCCACCTTTTGCACAAAAATTCTTTAGGGATACGGGCCCTGGAGGATAAACTGGAAAGAGTGCTACAAGAGGATGTGGTGCTGGTCCTTCAAGAGCCACTCTCAACTCATCTGTCTATAAAGCCTATAAAAAACAGTCTCCATGTATTTCACAACACTTCAGCATGTTTTTCTTATTAATTGAGGGTCATTTTTTTAGGATTTTTTGCCCAAGCAAAGTCTCTGAGAACCTGACACATTCCACATCAATAGGTCTACCTCTTTGCTATCTTTCTCTGGCTTCTATCCTTCTACTCAGTGTTCTTGTGACTTTATTACAAATATTCTCAACAAGGTCACATTGCAAAGCCTACATTTTACATGCTCAGATGGATGAGAAATTAAAGGGAAAACTTGGATAAATGAGTAGAGAGATTTCTATAATGCTATAATGCTATTAGAAACATAAGAGACTAATTCATTTTTTACCTGGGTCTTCAGTCTATGATTAGCTCCCTCACCTCTATCTGTCCGGGTTTGAGTTGTTCGTTCATTACGTGACAGCCCCATATTAACTTAACTAACACGATCTGAGCCGGAAATAGAACTGATTAGTTCATCTCTCGAGTCTTTCGGGTTTGAATCGTTCGTTCATCACGTGACAGCCCCATACGCTTAACCTATGCTGCCTGAGCCGGAAACAGAATTAATTAGTTCATCTCTCGAGTCTTTCGGGTTTGAGTCGTTCGTTCATAGTTGTGCAATTGCGCATGCGCGACTGAACGAATCACTCCCGAGACGACTCGTTCTTCCCGAGTCACATTAAAGATTCGTTCAAAATGAACAAATCGTTCAAGAACGACCCATCACTACACCGTACTTCGTGGTCGTAATTCGCATGTCGTGCTTGTAACACAGGTGTTGTGAAAACAAGTGTTGTGTCTGTGAACTGTCATAGTCGTAAATTTTGGAGTTGTATTCTAACAAACACAGAAAATCTCGTATCTGTAAACTGTCGTGGCCGTAGATTTTGGAATCCAATTCTGACAAAAAACATAATTACATACAATAGTTTTAAATTTCGCACGAGTAAATTAAAATTACACACAAATGCTTTGAATTACGTACGATTATTTTTGACAGTGATTTTATTCCATATGTAAGTGCGAATGTGTGTGTGTGTGTGTGTGTGTGTGTGTGTGTGTGTGTGTGTGTGTGTGAGTTTGTGTCTTAGTAGATTAGTTTTGTGTCTTAGAGTAGTTCAATAAATCATTGTTTCATTAAAAAAAGTGTCTTGACTTTATGTTCACAAAAGTTCTATCTGTATTTAGATCCAAGCTGCCTCAGCTTTAAAATTTCCTAACGTAATATTTTGGTTTATTTGTGATCTTGGCCAGGAGCATAAATTAAACCTCAGAGTTGATACAGTATACTGAATTAACCACTTCGCTGGACGAATGGTTAAGAAGCTTAATCTATTAATTCTGAATCAATTTAATCAAGTTTCGAATCTTTCGATTCGATTCATTATTTGAATCATTATAAATTTGAGCTAAATCACTACAGTGACCTAATGTGTCCAATGTTTCAAGCAGAATATGACTTTGTGAAACCAAATGTCCCAAACTAAAATGTTTCCATAGAACCCTAATATTAATATTAGAAAGTCAAAGCACTTAGCAGTTGTGATTTTTTTAATCCATTTTAAATGAATTAAAATCCCTTTTCACGTTCTCTTCACTGAGGGTGCAGGTTCATTTACGCCCCATGTGAAGCAAGGAAGCATGTTTGCCATTAAATATTCCTTTTGGAAAACATTTGTCCTGGATGACAATTGTTTTAAAACTTATTTTGGCCCATTTGTTTTTGTAAAAGGAAACATAAATATAAAGCATTTTTTTACTTCCAGCTCTCATAAAAAATTATACAGTTTATCACTTATAAATGATTATACACAAAATTAATAGTAGTAGTTAATAAGGACTTGGCAGCAATCTATTCTGTGTGCCATCATAGTACAATTTTTCTCACACATAGTCAGGAATGCAGTTTGGGAATTGGGATGTGGTTTATGAAAGACCTTACTCCACTTGACAGAAAAAGGGAAATATTAATTTGCCTGTGTGCTAAAAAAAAAAAATAAATAAATAAAAATAAAAAATCTACAGACAAAAATCCTCTCTACAAACAAAGTTCCTGTTTGCAGTCGAAGTTTGCAATCTGTACAAACTAAAGTCCAGACTACCAACTACAGGATGGAATATCATACATCTAACTAGTTATTTTGCCAAAAAAATGGCATGCAACCAAATTCAAGGTTATTTGGGCTGGAAGTGGGTTACACATAGCTATGTATGGGGTTATTTTTGTTTCTTTATTATTCAAACAAACATACTGTGTTTGAGAGTAAAACTAATTATTTTGTAATTAAAAAATAAAAGTTTGCAAAAAAAGTCTTCTTAAATCTCAAAAATAAAGAAATTGATAAAATTATTTGCAGTGCGTGTAAATTTTTTTACAATCTTTATTTTTCTTTGTGCACTTCAAACGCTTTTCATCGCGACGCGAAACCACAAAAGTTGCTCTCTTTTCTGCTGTCTTTTTTTGCGGGTCTAAATTTTTTGTTTGCGAGTTGAAAAGTTTTGCTTGCGAGTAAAGATGAATCTCAGTGGGCGGTCTCTACCTACCAGGATGAAAGGTCTTTTTCTATTGGTCACTCTCGATTGAAGTGACCACGCCCACTGAGATTCATCTTTACTGGCAAGCAAAACTTTTCAACTCGCAAACAAAAAATTTAGACCCGCAAAAAAAGACAGCAGAAAAGAGAGCAACTTTTGTGGTTTTGCGATGAAAAGCGTTTGAAGTGCACAAAGAAAAATAAAGATTGTAAAAAAATTTACACGCACTGCAAATAATTTTGTTATCAATTTCTTTATTTTTGAGATTTAAGAAGACTTTTTTTGCAAACTTTTATTTTTTAATTACAAAATAATTAGTTTTACTCTCAAACACAGTATGTTTGTTTGAATAATAAAGAAACAAAAATAACCCCATACATAGCCGGACTATATCGGGTTAATAATTAACCCAGATGAAATGACGACTATTGCTTGCTGGGCAGACTCATTGCTGAACAGAGTATAAACTGGGTTAAAGGGATAGTTCACCCAAAAATGAAAATTTGATGTTTATCTGCTTACCCCCAATGCATCCAAGATGTAGGTGACTTTGTTTCCTCAGAAAAACACAGACGAAGATTTTTAATGAAAACCGGTGCAGTCTGCCAGCCTTATCATGGACGTGGATGGGCACCAAACCTTTAAAAGTAAACAAAAACATGCACAGACAAATCCAAATTACACCCTGCGGCAGGGCCGGTCCTACACATTTTGGTGCCCCAGCAGGATTGGCATTTGGGTGCCCCCCCTCCACAAATTACAGAACAAAAAGATGTTTTTTTGTTTTGTTTTTTATGGCTCGCATATTTTAACAAAATTAACAACAAAGTCAGCCAGTCCGAGTCAGTTTTACTCCTTTAAACAAGGATGATAAAATAAAATGTATAATGATAAAATAATAAAATAAACATTTGCTTGAACATGCTATAAACCACATCATCACTGATATAATGGTGCAGCCTGCTACTCATTTTGAGACTCAAGGCAGTTAGGTGTATAGTAGTAACCTAGTTTTTGGTAATAAAACTACTAAGCCCAAACGTGAGGGTTGAGCATTCATCTCAATCTGTATGAATCTAGCAATAGCTCATCATAACATTGCATTATCTAGCTAGCTTTGCCTTTATTTTTATTACTTAGCTAACGCTAGCGTTAGCGCCAATTAGCTTAAAATAACACAGAAACGCAAAACAGCGCTTTGTTGACATAGCTTACCTCTTAATTGGGCTTTCCTTTCCTCCTCCTCTTTCCTCCGTTTTCTGCCCTGCGCACCTGAGGGCTTGTGTCTTTTCATTTTTACACCTGTCTGCCTGGTGTGATGTGCGCCCATACACAACCATGTATTTGTGTTTACATTACATCGACGGCGAACGTCTTGATTGGGCTGCGGGCCTGGGGCTGCCAGTTGTGCAGAGACATATCCCCCCACTAAAGTAAGCAGCAGCATCGTGTCTCTGTTCAAGTGCATCAGCCAGGCCAGATGAAATATTGTAAATAAAAAGTGTATTTATTCTTGCTTATTTGTTCATTGTGTAGAAAAGGAGGGGGGCACCTGAGCGCCCATATGTTTTTTTTTTTTTTTTTTTTTTTGTAAGGGCCACTGGCGGCGCCCTACGCACACCTGGCGCCCCAGGCAGAAAACTGCTTCGCCTGTAGGACGGACCGGCCCTGCCCTGCGGCTCGTGATGATACATTGATGTCCTTAGACACGAAACGATCGGTTTTTGCGAGAAACTGAACAGTATTTATATCATTTTTTACCTTTGATACACAGCCACGTCCATCTGTCATGAGCACGAGTTTGGCGTCAGTCACGTCACATGTGCACGCGCTTCTGGCGTATAGTATACGCAAACGCCGTAAGGGGAAATCAGTGAAAAGTCTTGGATGAGTTTGTGCAAGCAAACGTAATCTTTTAGCTTTAAATCGGTTTAAACAATCAGGATACGCGCAAGTAATTACCATTTTGAATAGCCGCTATACCCACAATCTCTGTGCACTGTGGAAACAATGAGTGTTGTATTCATGCGACAGATCGCTTCCGGCGTTTGCGTATTCTACGACAGAGCGCGTTCACATGTGACGTGACTGATGCCAAACTCGTGCTCAGGAGAGATGGACGTGGCTGTGTATCAAAGGTAAAAAATGATATAAATACTGTTCAGTTTCTCACAAAAACCGATCGGTTCGTGTCTTGATCAATGTATCATCACGAGCCGCTAGGACATCAATGTATCATCACGAGCCGCAGGGTGTAATTTGGATTTGTCTGTGCATGTTTTTGTTTACTTTTAAAGGTTTGGTGCCCATCATGGCTGGACTGGCCATCGGGCACATAGATATATATACATAGATGCCTCATTAGCGACTGTTTCTATGGGCCGTTATACGTAAGCCATCCGCCATTTCACTGCGGTCTACTTGACGTCATTCACCCATAGATCTCATAGTAATCACTGAAAATTCGAAAAGCCACAGTCCTGCACAGCCGTTGGTCTGCGAACCTACAGTATGGTGAATGACGTCAAGTGGACCGTTCCAATATGGCGGACGCATCTACGTGCTTGGAGCGGTCCAATGCGGTATCTATGTATATATATCTATGATCGGGCATACCAGTGCCGATGGTGATTTTGTGGGCCGATGTTTTTTTTTTTTTTTTTTTTTTTTTTACGGTATAAACTGTTAAAAGGTGGTGGATTGGCCAATTGGTCATGATCGACTCTGGGCTGGACCAATTACAGCCGAAGAGGTCGGATGACCCCTCCCCCTTGCTTGGACGACGGCTCTCATTGCAGATCACAGACAAAGTTTATTTTCGTTTTGCTTGCTAACTTATTACAGTCAGTTAAAATAACTCGTACTGCGTACTAGCTAGCATGATGGATTTTCCATGCTACTGGGCGGGTGCTATGATGTTACTGATAGTGAATTTTATTTTGTTCATAAGGTTAGTTTGTAGGGTTAGGCTACGAACCGTCCCGTAAAAAAAAAATGGAATCGTCCCGTATTCAGAAAAAAATATTACGTGTTCTGTATTGAGGTGAGAAGGAACGCGATTTGTCCCGTTCAGCTAGAATGAAAAAAAAAAAAAAGACTCAAAGCTGGAGTTATTCTGTCTTTACGCTGCGCAGCGGCTTCTTCTCTCACTCTCTGCCCCTCCCCTCTCCTGATGCTCCTTCAATCATGAAACTGATCAATGATCAGCTAATGATCGGCTTTTCTGTCACCAGTCCCGTCTCTCTCGTTTATTTATCGCCCACTGTGCGCTAGAAAGAGGAAACCAGCGGATGTCGCGCTTAACAGCAGCAGCACGTTTAATAACTTGTTAGAATTGTTTTAATATTACTTTTTAATATGAGCTGATGTTTGCTGGAGCCACAGCTGTTAAAGCTGCTGGTCATAATATCGATTTGGATATCTGGTGAGAAGGAAAAATTAAGATGAAACCAGGAGATGTCCTTACTGAATCATCAGAGCTGAACAGGTGATGGAGAAACAGGTTTACCTTTTAGGTGACATGAATAAGTTGAAGGGAAGTTATGAACTGGTTCTGAGAGACAAATAACACCAGGATCAATTTCTACAACTGTAGGGGAAATACTTTTCTTTTTTATTCTCATTTAAAATGTCTGGCTTTTAATAAATAATTATATGAATCTTACAACCATTTGGATTTAGTGGTCATAAAATCCATAAATCATTATCGTATATAATAAATATTAAGTCTAATATATACCCTAGTAAGCTATGGTACTTTTTCCTTTGGGAAGGTAGCATCTGTGTAGTCTGCATTTCTGTTGAAGAAAGATGTTGAATCTATTTAATTATTGTAGAAAATGCATTTGTTTTACACGTACATTAAATTAAAGTTGATTAAGCATCATGAGGGTGGGGGGTGGTTCCTAATATTTTTTTTTCTGGGAGTTGGCAACTCTATTAGTTAGGTATATGTAAATATTGATTAGGTTGTTTAATATTTGAGTGTTCATTATTGATAGTGCAATACGCAGAAACTAACTGATGAAACCAAATGTGACCCTGGACCAGAAAAAAAGGTAATAAGGTTAAATTTTACAAAACTGAGATGTATACATCACATGGTAGCTCAATAAATAAGCTTTCTATTGATATATGGTTTGTTAGGATAAAACAATATTTGGCCGAGATACATCTATTTGAAAATCTGGAATCTGAGGGTGCAAAAAAATCAAAATATTGAGAAAATCCCCTTTAAAGTTGTCCAAATTAAGTTCTTAACAATGCGTAATACTAATCAAAAATTACATTTTGATATATTTATAGTAGGAATTTTACAAAAAAATCTTCATGGAACATGATCTTTACTTAATTTTCTAATGATTTTTGGCATAAAAGAAAAATCAATAATTTTGACCCATACAATGTATTTTTGGCTATTGCTACAAATATACCCCAGCGACTTAAGACTGGTTTTGTGCTCCAGGGTCACAAATGATTAGGCTAGAATTCACCGTAAACCCTCTACACTTTTAGATATAATTTAGATTGATTCAAATTAGGATTCACCAGGAGATGTGATGCTGCACATTAACATAAAAGTTGCTTGGATTTATAAGTAGACTAACTACTTTAATGTTTTTGTCTTTTATACATAAATATATATTTTATTGATAAGTTGTGTTTTTATTTTATTCTTTTTAATGCTAAAATGTATCAGAAAATTAAATGAATTCTTGTGAATGATAATTGCCTGTATCAAAACATTCCTAATTATGTATCAGTTATTGGTTTAATTGTTTAACATTGTTTGCCATTTTGTACAGCTAAAATAGGAAAGAAAAGTCCAGACAGCCATTTTAAGGCTTTGGAACAGTTTTTCCCAGTAAACTGTTACTCACCCAGTGTTGCGTCATTGCAGTACAGCCATATAATTAAGTTAACAGTTCAAAAAAAAAAAACGTTTTTAATAGGACTGACCCATATCAATATTGAATTGGAACAGATTGGATCAGATCGGATCGTGTAAATTGATTCTAAGTCTTGAGAATCAGAATCAAATTCATTCTTGAAATTTAAATTGATACCCAGCTCTATTCAGGAGGTTAACTCAACCAAGCAGTCTTTTGGTTTCTGCTAAAAAGTAGCCTACTGTTTAGAATACCAGAATAGGGAGGATGGTGTAGATTTAAGTTTATTAGATTGATACATATATACCATCAAGACAGTAGCCTATACATCACTGTCACAAGAGCATTTGCTTTCATTCAAGGGCTTTATGGCCTTTCCAATAATACCTGGTGGGCCGGTCTCTAGTCAAAATGCCCGGGCCGATTTTTTGTCCCAGTCCAGCCCTGGTGCCCATCCACGCCCATGATAAGGCTGGCAGACTGCACCGGTTTTCATTAAAAATCTTCGTTTGTGTTTTTCTGAGGAAACAAAGTCACCTACATCTTGGATGCATTGGGGGTAAGTAGATAAACATCAAATTTTCATTTTTGGGTGAACTATCCCTTTAAGACTTCTGCCGAATCCCCCGACATGAATCCCATTGAAATGGTGTGGCATGCTCTGAAAGATTATATTCGAAAAAGTAGCAAAACCAACTACAAAGTCTGACTTAATTGATGCCATAAATAAATTCTGGTTTGAGGAACTTACAGCAGTGGCATGCAACAAGTACGTTTAAAGTTCTTCCGGCTGTGGTGAAGCGTCAGGGTGGACATACTGGAATGTAACAATGTCTAAAGATGTTTAAATGTCTAAGCATTGGCAAAACTGTAAAATGAAAATATAATGTACATTAATGATCACTTGAATAAATAAGCTTTTTTGACGTTGTTGTTGAAATATTATTGTTGAAAGTATTATAAAATAGTACTGATAATACTGATAAAAATGCATAAACACGAGTTTAATGCATAAACAAACCTGCGTGACCATAGTAACCCAGGATTATCAGAGATAGGTTTATTAATATTTTATTTTGAGTTAAGAAATTATTATATTAATTGTTATAGAAATTAATACAATATTAAATAATTATATAGGCAATGCTGTATATGCCAATGCTGTCTGTGCGCGATGTAGACAGCATTCACAAGTGTATCATGAATAAATATTACATGTACTTCAAATTAAATAGCCCTGCAAGAAACATTTTATGCATCCCACAGTCTTGTCCATTAACTGATCCTCTTTTTTTCCGTATTATTCGTTTATATTCGTTATTTTCACCTTCATTTTGATCTCTTTACATAACATTCTGAATGTAAATGATACTGTAAAGGTTCTATGACTGGGGTTTTTTACTGGAATGCAGATTAAAGGTTAAATTTAACATATATTGTATTTTATTTAGTATAATTAATAGACAAATCATTGAAGAGTGAATTATTCACGTAGTTTCATTTGGAAATAATTTATCGTCACACAGTAAAATAGGCCTACATTCCTTCTTATTAACTGATAGTCTTTTTTTCCGGATTTGTATTAATATTATTATCATTATCATTATTATTACTATTACTAATATTATTATTATTAGCCTATTATTATTGTATATATTTTTATTTTCGTTTATATTCGTTTTCCCCCCTTAATTTTGCTCTCTTTACTTAACGTTCATGTAAATGATACTGTAAATGCTTGACATATGCTATATGACTGATGTTTACTGGAATGTAGTTTAAAGGTTGAATTGAACATATATTTTATTTTGTTTCGTCTAATTAATAGACTAGACTATATAAATACTAAACTGTTTTACTGAGGAATGAATCATTCACGTAGTTTCATTTGTAAATGAAAACATGCTCATTTATCGTCACACACGGGCATAAATACAATCATAAAGTCAAAACTTTATTGGCATAATTGTCAGGCGTTAAAAAATAGCCCTAACCAGTTATTGAAATAATAATAGCCTAATAATAATAATAAGCGATTTAGAGCTATCTACTTTGTTTATTGTGAATCGCTTAACCTAAATAACTTTCTGTATATGCTATTTGCCATATATTTAGCAAATATTGTAAACGACAATTATGCCAAAAGTTTTGACTTTATGATTGTAGTAATGTCAGTGTGTGACCATAAACGATTTACAAATGGAACGTGATTGATTCACTCGTCAATGAAACACTATATAGGTTATCTATTAATTAGACGAAATAAAATGAATATATATGTTAAATTCAACCTATAAACTGCATTCCAGTAAAAATCCCAGCCATATAGCATAATCAAAGCTTTAATGGCATTAATCAGCATTTGTCAGCATTTATCATTTAGATTCAGAATGTTAAGAGATCAAAATGAAGGGAAAAATAACGAATATAAACGATAATACAATTATTACGGAAAAAAGAGGATCAATTAATGGATAAGACTGTGGGATGCATAAAATGTTTCTTGCAGGGCTATTTAATTTGAAGTACTTTATGTAATATTTATTCATGATAAACTTTTGAATGCTGTCTACATCGCGCACAGACAGCATTCGCATATACAGCATTGCCTATTGTTAATATAATAACTTAATATTGTATTCATTTCTATAACAATTAATATAATCATTTCTTAACTCAAAATAAAATATTAATAAACCTATCTCTGATAATCCTGGGTTATGGTCACACAGGTTTGTTTATGCATTAAATATAAGGATGTCCTTACCTCGACAAAATGATCTCGTGGCCACGACATAATATGATGTTCCCACTAATTAATATCTCGTGGCAACGACATATACAGTAAGATGACGTTCCCACAAGTTTATATGTCGTGGCCACGACAAACATAAGTGAACCGAAGGTGTCCCCTCCAGGTCACCGTACAAACGAGTCTTTTAGCTTAGAGCGATGTTTGCTGCTGCTTCAGTTCAGTGCGTTACATGACTGCCCCCTACTGATCATGTCTTTCCTGTGTCAATGTATTTTCTGAGATCCCTCAGAATACACCGGCGTCACGGGAGACCACTTTACTTCCTGCGCGCATTTTAAATGGCCAGATCTGTAAGTATTCACAGCCTTTGCTCAGTACTTTGTTGAAGCATCTTTGGCACCAATTACAGCCTCAAATCTTTTTTAATTTGATGGTACAAGCTTGGCACACCTACTTTTGGGCAGTTTCTTCCATTCTTCTGTGCAGTACCTCTCAAGCTCCATCAGGTTGGATGGGGAGAGTCAGTGGACAGCCATTATCAGATCTCTCCAGCAAGGGTGTGAATTTCATCTAACAGTAAAGGGGGACAATAAACAAAATTTCTCAAGAGCAATTTTTGAAGGGGACACAAATAATACAGCCAAAATTGTACTTGTAAGGATAGATGCGTGTACACAGCATGTGCACACAGCATGGAGTTCTGTTCATAGGTTTACCACACGGTCATATTATAATTGTTGAATTATTTTGCGTCCTTTACATAGACTAAAGACGTCTCTTATTTAGATATCCAACCACAGCAAGCCCACTGATCAGCCACTTAACATCATATTCAGCAAAAGCCAACACATCAGTAGATCTGCAATATTAGCCTATTATCAGTTTACACACAGGCTTTACGCCATGTTAGTGGTAGTGGGTGACAAGCTAAGGAATTAAACAAGCTAAACTTGGTAACCTTATAGTAGTTTATAGGCAAATACATTGGATATCATAATTTTTTGTCATGACTAATTTATTAATTATCCAGCATCATATTTAAGAGAAAGAATCACTTCACCTGATGTTTAAAGCGAATAAAATAGCCTTTACTTATGCATAACTAACTATTGAAAATCTTTGCTTTCTCCCAACGGACTCATGTGTATCGGTAAAGGGGGAAAGCAGGCAGTGGACCAAACAACTTCTGCCACTGAAAAACATCCCCACAGCATGATGCTGCCACCACCATGCTTTACTGTAGGGATGGTATTGGCCAGGTAATGAGCGGTGCCTGGTTTCCTCCAGACATGACGCTTAGCATTCAGGCTGAAGAGTTCAATCTTTGTTTCATCAGACCAGAGAATTTTGTTTCTCTTGGTCTGAGAGTCCTTTAGTCGCCTTTTGGCAAACTCCAGATGGGCTGTCATGTGGCTTTTACTGAGGAGTGGCTTCAGTCTGCCTACTCTACCAGAGATGGTTGTTCTTCTGGAAGATTCTCTTCTCTCCACAGAGAAACCCTGGAGCTCTTTCTGATTGACCATCGGGTTCTTGGTCACTTCCCTGTCTAAGGCCCTTCTCCCATGTCCGCTCAGTTTGGCCAGGCCGTGCTCTGGGAAAAGTGGAGGCCATTGTGCTCATTGGGACCTTTAATGCTGCAGAAAGTTTTTCCCAGATCTGTGGCTCGATACAATCCTGTCTCGGAGGTACAGACAATTCTTTGGACTTTATAGCTTGGTTGTGCACTTTTAACTTTATATAGACGGGCGTATGCCTTTCCAAATCATGTCCAATCAACTGAATTTACCACAGGTGGACTCCAATCAAGTTGTAGAAACAGAATTGAACAGATTGTCAGAAACATCTCATGGATGATCAGTGGAAACAGGATGTACCTGAGCTCAATTTTGAGTGTCATGGCAAAGGGTGTGAATATTTATGTACATGTGATTTTTAGTTTTTTATTTGTAATAAATTTGCAAAGATTTCAAACAAACTTCTTTCACATAGTCATTATGGGGTATTGTTTGTAGAATTTTGAGGAAAATAATAAATTTATTTTGAAATAAGGCTGTAACATAACAAAATGTGGAAAAAGTGAAATGCTACAACCCCTGGCAAAAATTATGGAATCACTACACCATTTTTTTTTACTTTATAACAAATAAATTAATTGCAGATATGACACAAAACAATTTTTGTGTTTATTATTCAACACACTGGTTATGTGAAACATGCCTAAAACAAATAAAATTAAAAGAGTTGAATTAATGAAAAATGATTTTACATATCAAGTAGAGGAAAAAATTATGGAAACATTCAATGTTGAGAAAAAATGGATGGAATGATGGAATCAGCTTGTAATTTATATTTCTGAAACAAATATCTAAACAGATCTAAAATGATAATTAGCCAGCAGTTAAAAGAGAGTATTTACAAACCGTAATGAGCTGTTGAACTTAATTGTAAGGAAACATGTCTTCAACAAGAAACCTGTCAGTTTAAATGATGGAAAGGATTATACAACTCCATCCATCATGGAGTGTGGCAAAAGTTGAATCTAAGTTGGATCTGAAATTGGGTGTTAGTATAAACAAAATGGAAAGATTCTAAAATGAAAACATATAGGCAAATCAAGGAAGACATCAAAGTGTCAAGATAAAAAAACTCAAAGCAATTTGCCTTAAAAATAGAAAATGCACAATAAAGCAAACAAAGAACAAATGAGCAGAAACAGGATTGACATAACTGTAAGAAACCGGCTGAATGAAATGAGATTTACATAAAGAAAGGCCAAATGAAAACCAGCATTAACACATAAACACAAGAAAAGAAAATTAGAGTGGGCAAAAGAGAAATCATTACCTCAACAGTCAATTCACAGGTTTACACAGAAACTTTGGACACTTTTCTCTATCCATCAATAGAAAAGAAGTTTGGTGATGATGTTAGTATAATAATGCACCTTGCCACAGAGCAAAGGGTGTTAAATCTTTGCTTCAGGAAAGCACATCAACTCAATGACATGGCCAGCACACAGTCCGGATCTCAATCCGATTGAAAATATATGGTGGAAATTGAAAAATTGGTCCATGACAAGGCTCAGTTTTGCAAAGCTAATCTGTCAGCTGATATTCAAAACAGTTGGAACCAGCTTAATGAAGAATATTGTTTTTCATTAGTGAAGTCCATGCCCTAAAGAATTCAGGCCGTCTTAAATGTCAGAGGAGGAGCAACAAAGTACTAATTGTGTTTTTTGGTTGATGATTCCAAACTTTTTTCCATAATTTTGCCCTGTACTTCATATGGAAAATAATTTTCCATTAATTAAAAGAGTTTAATCTCATTTGTATGAGGTCTATAATCTTAATTAATAAACAAAAATAGTTTTGTGTCGTATCTGTGATTCATTTATTTGCTATGAAGTAAAAAAAAAAAAAAATGGGGTGAACAACATTTAAGTGTGGTGATTCCATAAGTGTGCGTTATTGGTGAAATGATTAGTGTAAGATTTTATCAGAAACAGGTGCATTTTAAATAAAATTAGTATGAGATGATTTATATTTGGGTAACAAAATGGTTTTATTTTATTCTTAGCACTTCACAACTTTTTGATACTGTTGAACATGTCTATAATTCTTTTTTTTTAACCTTATACAATAAAGCAAATTGGTCCATCAAACTTAAACAAGGAACCACTTCTAAATTTGAATTAAAAAGAGGAATTACATAATTCCCCCTTATATGTTTCATGCATTTTGCTTCTAAATTGCCATCTATCTCTTCCTAGATTTCAAAGGCACAATAGAATTGAAAATTTCACCTCTGATCCGTCAACCACCCTTTTACAAGATTGACCACAAAATCTTTCGGCCAAACATTAAAGAGGCAAGAACTTTTTTCATGGATGTACAAACTACAAGAAACTACAAGCAAAATATTGAACTAAACATGAAAATCCTTGTATTAGTAAGTAAAACAACAGAGCAAGACCATATTACATGTTTATCAGGTGTACTACATCTTTAATAAAAAAAAGAAAAAAGAAAGAAAATGTTTAGTCAGTGCACTGACTGTGTCTCCGTCCAGTTGTTTTTTTTCCTGATTTATTCAGGAACCAACACAAACCCTTCCCCTTTTTCTTGTAATTTGGAATTGCTGAAAAATATGTTGTGGAAGTTTATGGTTCTGGCCTCTATTGAATGGTTATGTACTTTGTTTGTTTTGAATTTTTGTGAAAGGAACCTTTAGTTGTTATAAACAACATAAAAGTGCTGCTTTACACGTTTTACTATTAAAATTTTGATCAAGCGATACATTTCAAGATGTACTTTCATTCTAATGTCCATTCATTCTCATTTATTGCCATAACTAGTAGGCTAGTAAAGAGAAAGAGATGACTAGTTCACATGGCTACAGCAGTTATGCTACATTAAAGAGTGCCAATATGACATTTATTGATTTAAATTTGTTATACAATCAACTGAAAAAACAGCGTATATTAAAATAGAGATTCTTGGGGGTTAAGAATCAATATAGGTTCATCAAAATGAAGCCCAGCCATAGCTTCAACACAGCTGACATGTCCATGTTTTTTTTTTTTTTTTTGCAAAAGTTGGAAAAATAATCATTGATTATTATAAGGTATTACTACAGTCTCTTTTCAGCAAGCAAAGGCTTCTGTTCTGTTGTGGTGCTGATCATTTCAGTGTTCTCCTCACTGTTCTGTTTTACATCTGCTCCTATACAACACTCATTCTTATGTGCCTGAGTCCCGATTGGTCCTATCTGTTGACTGTCCTGAGAGCTGTTTGGCTCTTTGTGCACTATCCTCAGTTCACAAAAGTGCTCCTTCACCGGTGCGCTCTCCTGCATGGCCGAAAGGACTGAACACTGGGACCGTTGTGACAAAAACTTTTAAGAGAACAGACAGAGAGAAAGTCAGAAACAATAAACAGTTCACTATTCTTTGCCTCACTTATTCTTTCATTACCTTTTTTAGGTCCTCTGGCAGGTCAGCACGAGGGAACATAAATCTGCATCCTTTGTAGCCATACCACACAGCCAGAAAGATCAGGACAACAGTGACTAACACCACCAGAAAACTGACCAGGAGCACAACGATTATAACATGGGGCTGTACTTCATCTGAGCAGACATAAAACGGAATATTACAGGATGCTAAGAGAATGAAACATTCATTCAATGCATACAACACCACAAACATAAAATGTACAAATACAAACTAGTTTGCTTACCACTGGCTGTGTTGGTTAAACAGGTCATGTTGCTGGTCTGACTTTTATGGTTTGAATACAAAATCTGAACTTTAACGCAGTAGTTTACAAGAGGCTCCAGTCTTGGTAACATAACTCTGCTCTGCTCGCTTGGAAGGTCTATCTGTTAAGAATAAAAACAAAGATGCATTAAGCAGGAAATGGCATGACAATCTGACTGATATAACCAAAAATAAATGTCTTGTGCCATTTTGTTTGCTTTTGAAAGGGAGAAATGTGTGTTCAGATTGGAAACAGTGCAGCAGGCGCTTCATAGTATCCAAGGCTGAGCAGCTGCACGCATGCCTCACATTACCAAGTACAATGCTATGCGGATGGAGTAGTGGAAAGCAGTAGAAACCTGTTCTGTGGATGATAAATCTTTATTTTGTTTTGAGGGTGCACTAGAACATGCTCTCATGCTTGGTGAGGAAAACGCATTGTTTTTCACATAATTTACAATAGCTTTCTCCCCAGGCTGGCACAAAGGGCTCAATTAGTTCCGGGTTTGATGAAGGCCTGCCTTCCGAAAAACTAAATGTGTTGTGTTTGGCCATGTGAGGCGACTTGTTTTGGACTGATGGAGAGAAACACTAGTCTACGCCGTTCTAAAGCTTGGGAGTGCCAGGATTATTTTGAATATAACTCCGATTGCATTGGTCTGAAAGAAGGAAGTCATATACACCTAGGATGCATGGAGTGTAAGTAAATAATACGCTACAGTAGTGTTGGTCCTATCGTCAGCCTGCGAGATCACGATACATAATATTATCATTATTGTGCCAGAAACCAGCTCCAGCATAAGGCTAGTAAAGCTATCTACACTGTATAATGAATAAATCTCTTACCACACACTGCACACGTCTATGACGTGTCTCCGACGTGACCACCAATGATCGTCACTCTAGTCAATGCTTGTGTTTACGTCAGCTGTGGCTCCGCATGCTTCGACCCTCTATACCGCACACATCAACAGCGCGGCTCCGACGTGGCGAACGGAGCAGATCGTGGACACTTTAGTCAATGCTCAGGTTTATACCACCCCAGAAGCGGCTGTCCATGCTACATCGCTAAAGTTAGGTGAATCCCCCACCTCGTCCCTCCCCACCCGCCAACGATTTGAATTTCCCTAGGCGGGATTTATTTGAATGATAATCTAATAGACCGCATTGTGACATCACAGCACCTGGAAAACAAATGCTGTAGTCCAAAGGAGCCGTTTGTTTTAGTTCTTGAAAATGCATTTTTAAAAAACTAAATATCTCCCTTTGGAGTGGACTTTGAGATTTGTAACATTATAGATGTTTTATATGGCCAAACACACACACCACACACTGGCTAAAATTCAAAAAGTGAAAAAGCATAATAGGACCCCTTTAATTCCAGTGAAGGGAAATCTTAAAGCTTCGGCATACCAAGACTTTCTGGTCACTGCTATGCTTCAAACTTTGTGGGAAGAGTTCGAGGAAGGTCCTTTTCCATTCTAGTGCACAAAGCAAGGTCCATAAAGACATAGTTGGATAAGTTTGGGGTAAAAGAATTTGATTGGCCAACAGAGAGCCCTGACTGGGATAAATTGGAACAGATTGTGAGCCAGCCCTTCTTGTTCTAAATTACTGCCTGACTGCTACTGAATGAAAAATTCCCACAGAAACACTCCAAAATCTCGGAAAGCCTTCCCAAAAGAGTGAAAGCTGTTATAGCTGCAAAGGAAGGACTCCAAATCTATGTTAAAGTCTATGTATTTAAAATGCAATGCCATTGAAGTCCCTGTTGGTGAAATACTTTTGTCCATATACTGTATATTATTATACCTCTCTATATTAAGCATACACCAATAAAAATGATTTTGGGGTGAAGTAAAAAAATACAGAAAAACAAATGTAATTTCTACATTAAATAATTTAGTTCAGACAAAAATTAAGTAAATGTATTTTAGTATTTTTCAATACTAAAGTGATTTGTACATACACTATGGGCAAGAGTATTGGGACACCCCCTTCTTTAGAACAGAAAAGGGCACTTCCAAAACTGTGGCAACACAGATAGAAATATAATTAATGTATTTACAAATTGTATTTCCATCTCTGTTGCAACAGTTTTGGAAGTGTCCAAAATGGCTGTACCCATGTACAAGTCATTGGTGTTTGGTGATGAGTTTTTGGCTCAGGGTCTGTATTTAAAGCCACACCAGAGTTTTTCAGATGGGATTAGGAGTTTGCTTACTACAGACCAGTCAAGTTCTTCCACACTGACTGAATCAATCATTTAATTTTTAACCTTGTCTTATACACAGATGTATTGTCATGTTAGAATAGAAAGGGGTCATGTCCAAACTGTTGCTATAAATTTAAAAGCACACAATTCCCTAGAAAATCATTATATACTTAAACATTAGGATTTGTACTCATGGAAATTACTAAAGTAGTCAAACTTGTTTCTTTAGAAGGGGCTGTCCCAATACGTCTGGCAATATAGTGTATATGGTGTCCTGAGCTTGAACAAAATGCAGTTTAAATGACACTTGGAGTAGAGTACAGGCTGAATGGTGTGTTGTGGGGCCCCAAAAGGTGGTTTTGCTCTTTTAGGCCCAAAAACAGAGACGCCAATGCATTCATTACCTTTTCTGTTTCTCCTTCTTTCCAGAAACGGATGAGGTAAGAAATATTCCCAAAGATATCCCTCAAATTCTTTTTTTTCATAGGAGGATCAGTGATATCAACTTCTGTTTGTCCTTTTCTGCTTATCAGTTCCACTTGAGGAGCACTAATCTCAGCTGCAAACACAAAACACATATAAATAAACAGAATAGATGAGACACAAATACTTTTTATGATTATTAATAGAATTCAATATTTGATACTTGCATTCAGATAGCATGCGCTGAATAGTGTTGCAAGATATACCGCTAAAAAGGTATAGCGATACCCTGCTTTTAAAAATGGTACGATTCCGCATTTTACTAGTACCGGTACTTTAAAAATGCATTTTAATAAGAGCCGTAATTTCTGAGTAAGACGGAATCGCGGGATCCAGTCATACAATGATGTTTTAAAGATTAGGTTTTAAAATTCGGGGTTCTCAGAGAAAACTGTCTCTTGGTTCTCAAACTATCTTAGTGACAGAACCCAGTGCATTAAGCATGATGGTGTTCATTCTGGTATTTTACCAATCCTTAAAGGGGTGCCACAAGGCTCTGTGTTAGGCCCTCTTTTATTTACTATTTATATAAATAACCTTGATCAGCATGTATCTGATGCAAACTTTCATTTTTATGCAGATGACACAGTTATTTACTGCTGTGCACCTTCTCTTAAACAAGCCACTGAACATTTGCAGAATGCTTTCACTGTGGTCCAAAACACTCTGCTACAGCTGAAACTTGTGCTCAATCCAGACAAAACCAAACTTATGCTCTTCACGGACCCTCGGAATAGACCACTGAATGTTCCCTCAGTGGTTACTCTTGATGGACGGGAAATACAGACTGTTACAACTTATAAGTACCTTGGTACTGTTATTGATGATTGCTTGTCTTTTAAGCCTCATGTTCACTGCCTAGTGAGAAAGTTGAGGCTAAAATTGGGTTTTTATTTCCTAAATAAGATGTGCTTTTCTTTTAACGTTAAAAAACAGCTGGTAGCACCCACTTTTTTTTAATCTGTGCTGGACTATGGTGATATTTTATTTATGCATCCATCTGCTCAATGTCTTCATATGATCGACGCAGCCTATCATGCCTCGTTGAGATTTATTACCAACTGTAAAGCTCGCAGTCACCACTGTGAACTGTACTCTCATGTAGGATGGTCTGCTCTGGCCACACGGAGGCTCTCTCATTGGTACACCTTTATATATAAGGCTATTCTTGGTGTGCTTCCATCCTATTTATGTTCACTTCTTATGAAAAAAAAGTATTGGTCATTACTCTCTCCGTTCTCAGGCTGTTGTTTTGCTTTTTGTCATGTCAGAACTGAGCTGGGTAAAAGGGCCTATTTTTTATTCTGCACCATTTGCATGGAATTTGCTGCAGAACAACTTAAAACTTAGTAAACTGATTCCTTTGAGTGTTTTTAAGTCAAAAATGAGATGTTTCAAGTTGGACTCCCTTACATGTCAATGTTTTTTAATTGAGATCGCATTGTAAAAATTGGCCTTCAAACTGTTTATTTTCAGGTTATTTGTGTGTCTTTGTATGTATGTAATGTTGTGATGTAACTCAGCTGCCTATCTTGGCCAGGTCTCCCTTGCAAAAGAGATTTTTAATCTCAATGGGCTTCTCCCTGTTAAATAAAGGATATAATAATAATACAAACTCAATTTACTGAATAACAGCGGAATATCACAGAATTTGGCTATTTAAATATGAATCCTGCATGTTCTGCATGTCTCTGTATGAACAAATGGCAAATACACAACAGTGTTTCTGAAAAAAAAAGAAAATAAATAAATAATAATAAATCAATTCTTTATAAAAATCGAATTAATCTTTATAATTACTTTATAGTTATTGTTGATTAGTTTATTGTTATTGTTGTTTTATCCTTATTCTATTTTAATTTTGTTGTATGGGCCATGTTCAGCACTTTGGTCAGTGTAATGCTGGATTTAAATGTGCTTTATAAATAAATTTTACTTACTTACTTACTTACTATAAAATAATTAGACATGCCTTTGATTATTAAACTATTAAAATGGAATCCAGAAAATTAATGCAAAACAGATTCACAGAATTTTATAAAAAAAGAAAAGTATTTCATAAGGCCTTAAATTATTTTTTGTTAAACCTTTAATAAATTCCTATTAAATTGTACAAGTTTCATGATTTCAGTTAATTACACATGCTTTCTGATTTATATTTTTTATGTAACCCAATAAGATTCTAAAAAAAATAAAATGGAAATAACAGAATCCAGAAAAATTTCGATTTCAAAATAAATAAAATCGATTTCCTAGGGCCCTATTTATTTAATTTGTGTTTTTGTTTTATTGTATTTGTCTTTTAGTTTGTGACTTGCATCTATGTTGTTATTATTAATAACAAAGATAAAACTTTTCAGTAGTAATATTAAGATATTTTAATCAGGTATTGTATCAAAGTCAAAATTTTGGTATTTGGTATATATCATATTTAAAAATGTATGCACTGAATGCAAAAAAAAAATATTTTGTGATAAATCTTATTAAAGAGTAATTATCATTAAAGAGTGTAGAGTGTAACAAAACTTAAATAGAAAAAAATATTAAGGACCCTGCGGATAATTTTATGTAAACTGGAGTGGGGGAATACTGAGGTGCATTTTTTTTGTGTGATCAAAATAAAGTGTTATAAAAATTGAAAGTATGACATGGTTTGGAAAAAAACATATAGTGAAAAGCCCTATACAAATTAAAAATTTTAGGGAATTTTTAACTTTACAAATTAACAAAGTGGTGTTGATGCACTTGAAGTTGTATGGAAAAAAAAAACAGTGCAAATGGAAATATTAAAAAGCCAGTGTACATTCACCCATAGAAAACAATGTGATTGGATTTTAGTATGCACTATGTCATCTGCCAAACCTACTTAAATAATTTCCAGAACGCAAATATTGTATTACAGATGTAGAGCTAACCAGCAACTAGTCTCACGTAGCCAGACCTTCAGACTGACGGCTGAAGGTCTGGAACTCATGGCAGCTTTCATTGGCCAAGTCCCGCCCATAAGACCGTTTGATCGACATGTCAGATAACCAATCACAGTTCGTTTCATTCAGCATCACGTTTCACGTAACCAGCATTGAAAGATAACGAAGAAGAGGGAGAACAAGCAGTAAGTTAGTAATTTGTTTGCGAACGTCGCAAGTGTGTATAACAACAATGGCGTCTGCATAAGCACCTTTTAGCAAAACGCTGAGTAAATCAGTCTGCGCTTTGTTTCCCGGCGGACCGAAAATAAATGCGACACTCGCGTCTCCCGGAAATCCGGTCAAATTCAACTAATCAGATGACGACTTCGACATTCCTGAAGTGTTTCCAGTTAAGCGTACCATATGCATCAGACGTTTAGCCAAAGTTCCGTGGGCGTGACGTCTGAGGTTGAGACTAACCAGCAACCAAACAGTTGCTGGTCTCCATTGATAAGCATAAAAGTAGATAAATTAAGTGACTCACTTTTTTCATCCACTGAGAATTCTTCAGTTTCCACCCAATCAGATGTTTCTCCATGTACCTCTGCCCGAACACGAAGATGGTACGTTCCAAAAATGGAAACTTCGTCAGTGAAATCACAGCTTAGTGATGAGCTGTCTATACATACTGTCTTATATGTACTCCATCCTCTATGGGGAGAAACATAACCATCCACATAACTATCCACATGGATCAACACAGCTTCACACACAGACTGCTTCTAAACCCTTCTTTACACTACCGTTTTCCTTACATGATTAAACTGACTTTGGTCTCATTTCAAAGAAGGGTCTCTTTTTTTAAGACCTAATGAGTCATTTAAAACCAGTTTTAATACAGAATCATTCTCAAGCTGCTGCTGCTTCTGGAATACCAAATTTGTTAAAACCTTCTTGACCAGTAACTTACTTCCTTTCAGCAGTGTAGTTAAAGAGTTTATTTGTGGTGCTTCGTGGTGGATCCCATTTCAAAACTAATCCCATGTTTTGAGATATCACTCTCACATTCTCAGGGGCTGGGACCTTCTCTGACAACACACAAACATACAAATATTTAAATAAATGACTGTCACAAAGGTGTACTACAATACACACTACCAATGGAACTGTGTACACTGCAAAGAAATGCTTCAATTTTCTAGTCAGAATTAAGTGCGTTTTTGCTTGAAACAAGCTAAATAATATGCCAATGGGGTAAGAAAAATAATCTTGTTTTCCGTTTGAAATAACCACTTAATTTTGACTTGTTTTTTTGTTTTCTAAAAACAAGAACTTAATTTTTTACTTTACTGTCAAGAAATCCTTCTTGATTTAGGATTTTTTAGATATTTTGGCTAGAAACAAGACAGTACATCTAAGTAAGAAAAGCATTTTTGCAGTGTAGCGACCAAGCTTAAACAATTCAAAACTAGATTTCCTAAATTTGATATAAACTAAATACAAGAAAAAAAAAATTCAATTAAAATCTTGCGTCTAGTATATAGTATTGTTATGGTTAATCCAGAAATGTGTCTGAATCTCTGTCGTCGTGAATGTTTTTGTCTGAATCATCCATTAACACAGAATCAGGAAGTTCAGCAGACATTTACTGTCAGTCACTGACAGGTTTTCCCCTAACATACTACGTACCACGAATAAAATTTAATAACAACAAAGCAGTGTTAAAGAAAGGTATGAACTAGTAGCCTAAAAGTTTCTTTTTTTATTACAGAGGTATCATTCGTGTAATGCCTCTTATGAACGAAACTCACCTGTTCCGACGCAGACGATATAAAACAATAAGACCACAGACAGACAGGTTAAGACGGCCACCATTTTTCTTTAAAAGAGCAGGATCACCTGTATAAAGTCCTGTTCTTACTGTAAGTTTGCGCCTTGAGAGCACGTATTCAGTTTGTCGTTTGTTTCCTTGTATGCGAGTAGGTCTAAAAAGAAATCGAAAGAAAACCCAAAACGCAAGCAGATGTACACCATAGTGTACGTTTACAAGAAATGCCGTGGGAGAGGAGGTGTCAAACAGTTAAGGAGACCAATAGTATGCAGCTGCTGCAGACTCGCAGTTTCAGGACAGCAGCGGAAGTGCAGGCAGAGTTACTGAAGGCAGAATGAGAATACGGGTGTTTCTGACATAATGTGAACAAATTTATATAGTAACTGTTTATTATATATATTTGATATAAGTTGATTTTTTACATTTATTTTTAAATTTGTCATTAAATATTGTGAATATCAATCAAAAGAAACAAACAAACAAAAAATCTAATAAAAAGAAAGTGCAAAGATGTTGTAATTCTGTAAAGACTGTCTTTTTTAAATTGTACAGAATTTATGCAATTAATGAGTATAAATCCATCAATCCCAGTTTCAGCACTTCAGGTGGAGGTAGGTGAAATGCCTCTCCAGGTAAGCAGGTTATCATTGACAGTGCGTACTGGTAAAATCTTGAAGGTCAGGAGGTAAACTCTTTAACAAAAACCCACCAATTCACTATCTCAACAAATTAGAACATGGTGACATGCCAATCATCTAATCCAGTGGTTCCCAACCTGTGGGCCGCGGGCCACCAGGGGGCCTCAGTGATCCTCCGGGGGGCCGCGAGATATCTTAAAATGAATTTAAATATTGTCCTATAATTGTTTAATTTCATTGTGTTATAGCTAAATAAAAAATGACCAAAGCACGGCCTCTCGTGTCCTGTGATTGATTGCTTCGGACTCGCACTGTTAAATACAGACTGAATGGCTGAACATCTCGGCTACATGCATGATGCAAATATCGTAGCTAAAGTACTTTACACGATTCGAGTAATAACAATGAACTTGAGCGTACCTATGTATAACACTCATGTATATAAGAATCTTACATGCACGGACAAGTCCGCTAATTATTCACAAACCATGTGCGCTCTCTGGACTCTGATCCCTATTGTATTTTTGCGTGCAATTTAAATACATTTGCCTAGTTGTCCAAATTAATGTCCTGTGAGTGTTTTATAATGGATGCTCGGCGATAGAGGAGGATCTGGTGAGGTTCGGTGATTATGAGCATCAGAGGCGCTCTGACAGAGTTCACTGATCTTCGCCGATCCGCCTTCAGATTGATGTGTTTAACAGACTTAGAATATATTTCCTGTCTATTTAATTTATATGTTTATTTTTGAATGGATACAAACAGTAGATATTCAGTCAGTCAAGTTCAAAGGAAGGTTTAGTGAGTCTTTTGGCATCTCCTTTATTGTCCTCTTTGGTAGGTTATAAAATATGATTTAAAGTTTGAATTTTGAGTTTTTTTTAAACATGCAGTGGAAGAATAATAAGGCAAAACAAATGTTTTGGTTGATAAAAAAAAGGTCTAAAAGTAATTTTTTTTTTTTTTTACAGCGGAAGTACAGTATAAGAGGACATGTCAGGCATAGGGGGGCCTTGCAAAATTTACCAGAGAAGGAGGAGGCCCCGGAGTAAAATAGGTTGGGAACCACTGATCTAATCAACTCAAAACACCTGCAAAGGTTTCCCGAGTCTTCAAAATGGTCTCTCAGTTTGGTTCACTAGGCTACACAATCATGGGGAAGACTGCTGATCTGACAGTTGTCCAGAAGACAATCATTGACACCCTTCACAAAGAGGGTAAACCACAAACATTCATTGCCAAAGAAGCTGGCTGTTCACAGAGTGCTGTATCCAAGCATGTTAACAGAAAGTTGAGTGAATGAAAAAGATGCACAACCATCCGAGAGAACCGCAGCCTTTTGTTTCAAGCAAAATCTATTCAAGAATTTGGGTGAACTTCACAAGGAATGGATGCCAGACATGCCACACTAAACTGAGACAGTAATTAAAACAAAAGGAGCCCCTACCAAGTATTGAGTACATATACAGTAAATGAACATACTTTCCAGAAGGCCAACAATTCACTAAACATTTTTTTATTGGTCTTATGAAGTATTCTAATTGAATGAGATAGTGAATTGGTGGGTTTTTGTTAAATGTGAGCCAAATCATCACAATTAAAAGAACCAAAGACTTAAACTACTTCAGTCTGTGTGCACTGAATTTATTTAATACACAGGTTTTACAATTTGAGTTGAATTGCTGAAATAAATGAACTTTTCAACTACATTCTAACTTACTGAGATGCCTCAAGAAGGACCAATTTCTTTGTGCCCCAAGGTGGACCTGACATTACTGGAGGAGATGCAGAAAGAAGGTCAAAATGAGAATTATGTGGTACGGGTGAGGGCACATTTAGGGTCATTATACAGGAATAAAAATTATATATACAGATGCTTTAAAAGAATTTGTGTTTGAATCTGTATTGGACAGGTGGGGATTACAATCCCAAAGTTTAAAATTGAGAAACAAACTGGTTATTAGTGTAGAGGTGAACTAACGTGATAGTAATAGAATGGAAGTGAAATCTGTCATTTACCACAAGTAGTAATATGGATGGATGGCACCCCAACATTTGACTATTGTTTGTGTCAGACAAAATTAATATTGCAGCCTTTGTTTAAATATCTGATAATTAAGGATCCAAACTGCAAATGTGCTGGAACCCTGTTGTTTTCTTTTTTTCTTATTTTTGCACTAAATGTTCATAGGGATTGGAGACCTTAAATTACAGAGACTTTTTTTTTTTTTTAAAGAGTAATCCTGTTTATAAATAATTCAATGTTATATAAATCCTGCTTATAAATTATTAAATGTAAAATTGAGGGATGGTAATCTCATTACAACTGATTACACACTGGCCATAATGGCACCCTTTTATTTAATACTTTTTGCAACGTCCATTTGCTAAATTAACAGCTATTAGTATCTCCAATAATGTCTGATGAGTTAGGAGAACACCTGACAAGAGATCAGATACCATTACTTTATACAGATTCTCTCCAGACCCTTCAGATTCCCACCTCCATGTTGATCCTCTCTCCTCTTCAGTTTACTGTAGCTGAAAAAGGGTTTTCCCCCCTTCCCTAAAACATGCAATGCCACAATCTGAAGTATGTAATTTGGGCTACACATAACGTACAACATGAGCAGCAGATAAATGAGAGTATTGACCTTCATTGAAGATAATGTTTACGTTATGTATAAAAATGTTCTTGCATAACTTGATTTGTCAGGCTGCAGAAGCTTATCTAGACACAGGGGGAAATCTCAATGTCTAGACAGATACAGTATTTGTGGAAATGGCCAGATATATAGTTGGCACAATAATTAAGAATAGTGGCAAGTTTATTTATTTGCAATCAAATTCACTTTTGCCTTATAAAGTCATTGCTGGAGACTGGTATGATGGTCTGTCGAGGTCCTTTTGGTGTTTCAACAGCACATACTTGGCATTGCGATTACTTTTTTACTGTCACGCTTCCATACCCAAACACAATTTATTGACAAGGTGGATCATATTGATAAAGTAACTTTGGTAAACACCCATCTCTTTATTCCACAAGGTGGTGACGTTTATGCCCTCTGCACAGCTTGTGACAAGATAACCCAAAAATCCAAGAATGATTTTTTTTTTTTCATTTAGAATTGATGTAATGACATCTTTCATGGTTTATTCATTTAGGTCTGCAAGGTTTAACATGACATGAGTTTTTACCAGTGTAGTAAAGTATACACCACGTGGCAGCTATTTTCAATCAGTGTAAAAATTAAAGAAAGATATGTACACGACTCCAACAATTTCAACAACATGTTCCATCTGAAATCCTTCATTTACATATAATCGTTATTCATTTATTAGCTGTTTTGACAAACTGAAGTTCATGGTCAGGTGCCCCAAGTTTGTAAGAATTTCCCAGTCTCTATCCTCAGCGAGTTACTCAAACTTTAATGTTAATAGAAATCACCAAAGCTCAGTTTCTGGAGGGGTGCAGTCCTGCAGAATTTAGCTTCAACCCTAATTAAACGCACATTATGCAGCTAATCAAGTCCTTCAGGCTTATTTGAAAACTATATGGCATGTGTGTTGGAGCAGGGTTTGAACTAAAATCTGCAGGCCTGCGTTTCTTTTCTTTTTTTTTTTTGCATCTCTAGTCTGCAACATTTCTCCAG
Organism: Garra rufa; assembly: GCF_049309525.1. Taxonomy (NCBI): domain Eukaryota; kingdom Metazoa; phylum Chordata; class Actinopteri; order Cypriniformes; family Cyprinidae; genus Garra; species Garra rufa. The sequence goes on from NC_133368.1 coordinate 19,433,851, forward strand.
TCACCTACATACAAAATTCATGATTTATTTCTTATTTCCATTAAACCAACATTCTGCTAGACATTCTCAGTCACATTCATATGCTTTGCATCCACTCCTCTTATCACTTTAAAAACAGTGTGTTCCATGTCCATTTCTGTGTTAGAGTGCAGCCTGTAAGCTGGGTCTCTATACCCATGAATCGGGGGATCCTTGGTAATGTTCACTGTGGTGTAATGGTCTCCTGGTGGAAGAGTAAAAGTCCACATAGTTGCTTGCAGTTCTGAAGCCATGTGTCTGGCTGTAATCAGAGGGAGAATAGTGCACCATCTTTTCCAGATATGAGCCCTCGTAGGTGTGTGGTGAATGCAGGTATGTGCGGTAAGTGTCATGGTTTCTGTGGCCTGTTTCATCAGTGTGATACACCTTCTGCACACAAACAAAACAATCTGGTCTTTAGCTTAACAGTCAGGATCTTGTTTATTTACATTTTCAGCTCATTTAGTGTGAATCATTCATAGACAGCCAACAGGGCATTCAACAAGAGAGCTCTAGCTCTGTACATAAACCCATGACGACTGCCCTGGCAGCTAACGCAGCTCATGAGGCAGCATCCTAAACCAAGTGGAACATCATTAAATACGGAATTGACTGAAATATATATTTTTATTTTCATAAAGTAGCTAAAACAGTATTCAAAACAATTTTAACTAGTTTCAATACAAACTTTGTAGTCTAGTATAAAATTATTGGTTGAATGGCTAGTGAATTACAGCAACAAGAACAGGAATAAAAAAGGAAAATTTTCCAAGAAAAAAGGTCCATTATAATTGATGGTAAATTCAGTTCAGTGGCCTCACCTGTTCTCGTCTTGACCCCTCTCTGCTCAGGGAAGTGTATGGTCCAGTGTAATACTGTGGTGCTTTTGCAGACCCTTAATAAAAAACAACTTGGAGTTATGCGGTAATAGTATGCAGGTAATTTTTGATATTGAGGACTAGATTATAATACATTAGAATTTTTAAAAAAATATTATGAACTGTCTTGTAATCTCAGGCCAGTTAACAGGCACATTCAGTGGTGTAGTGCAGGGTATACGCAGAACTACGGCGTATACTGTATATTCTTTATCAGTCGGCATTGTGTATACCCACTTCTAAATCCCCTCTGATGCCCATCATTTAGTAGTGGTTTGCATTAGCCAAGGATCCAGTAAACAAATGCGATCAAACAGTAAGTTAAAAACTACATATTCTGAGACATAGAAAACCTGACCGATTTCATCAGAGATTGTGGAGAATCACTTCCAGATGGCAGTAAGTTATTCTTTTCAGCACGTATTTGGCTTAAAAGCATGAGTGTTTTATACTGGATGCTGGTGTTTTAGATAATAGTTTAGTTATTCTGAAAGGATCCTTATAGTAGCAATACAGTCAGTTCAAGGCAGAGGTTTAGTGGTCTTTTGGCATTCCCTGTGGTCCTGTTTGATATCACAGTTTGACGGGTGCTTATGCTTATTTGTAGTAAAATTGGGAGGGGGGTGCATATTATAAAAGTATACCCAATCTTCCAGGCATCACTACACCAACTTTGGAAGTTTTCATACCTGTACTTTTGTTTTTATTGATGCTGTTTTCTCCTTGGTAATTATAAAATTGCATAGTTTGAGTCTTCTGATGATCAGAGTGTTCTTTGATGGTCAGCATGGCGGGAGATGATAATGTGCTGCCTGCTACAAAAACAAACAAACAAACAAACAAACAAATAAATCACTCTATGAGTTTATATGAAAATAAATAAATTAACCTCATTTCTAGGGGTGGCACATGATTAACCTAATACTGATTGTTATTTCATCAGTTACAGTCAGAACTATATCTACTTTATAACAGTAAATACACAGCTGTGATATTTCACTCCTTCCACTGTAAAAATTATGTAATATCATTTATAAAACGGTTAGTTCCAGTCCTAATTTCTGATTGGTCAGCAGCTGTTTTATTCACGATAAAGCAGGCATAAACATAAACAATCAACAGGTGCGTTCCGATTGACAGGGTTCCTTAGCAGTGTTCATTGCTCCCTTCTCCCACAAAAGGGGTTTCCATTGAAGTAGACTTCGCTGGCAATAATCAACGGGATAATGCAGGTTGGGCAGATATGCATCTTTCATTGTCAATTTTGAGACCACACCCTTCCCTAGTCAGAAAAACACTTCTCATGTGTAGATATGTTCATGTGTGTGCATGCTTGTGTGAAAACCCAGTTTCCAGAGTGAGGAGGGAATATTACTGTTTTTATTAATTTTCAGTTTCAGGTATGATTCTGTATGTCCATATGTCCATTAGTTTACACCAGGGGTTCTCAAAGTCTACATTCAAAGGTCCAAATCTGAATTTTCATCAATGAGAAAGGTCCGGAAATAAGTAAAATTAAACTGCTAGCAAAAACTTAAGAGAATTGGGTGGGGCAGAGCGGCCCCTGTGCAAATATCTGTGTGGCTCCTCCCCTAGCAGATAAATTCTAAAACTTGAGAGCCCTGTAATGCCGTTTGACATTTCCACTCTTCACAACTCCAACTGTCTCGTTACAAATCAAACAGAATGGCTTCGCGCTGGATTGGGGCAAAATGAACGCATACCTCTCTGTCCAATCATCTTTGAAAACTCTATTTTCTTCGTCAACTTTTCTTTTCCTGGACAATGACATCCTCCACACCCATTCAAACGCTTACTGCGGTGAAGTGTCGCGTTTTGCGCGGCTCGCGCCCGATTACGTCAAAAGTTTACACTCACTGGATGTCATGGCAACTGAATCACGGAGGAAAACTTTAAATATCTCGCCTTCACTTTAATTTCGGACCATCTCCAAAAATACATAAAACACTAAACAAATGATTCTGACATGCGTTTATCAAAGTAGGAAATCCAGACTTTTAATCCCTTAAATTACTGCTGTTGAAATACGAAATGGTGGCGGGTCCGGATTGAATTCCATCCGGGTCCGGACTTTGAGAAGTGCTGGTTTACACTGTAATGACGCTCGCAAACTCATGCCGTGCCGCGAATTGGTCCGTTTTAAAACTAAAAGATGGAAAACAGACATTTTCTCATGCTGATAGATAGCATATGTTTGTGTGTGAGATAACATCATATGGTGTTTAAAAAATAAATGACAGCTGATAAGAAGAGTTCCTATTGTCTGTTTTATCTGGAGTATACACAAGACTAGAAAATGATAATATCTCGGATCATTTCCTAGTTTCATGTAGCCTATACTCCAGTCCAGGTATCTAAAGATGTAAATTCAACTCCTTGTTACAAGTATGGTAGAACCATCACTTCTACCACAAAAGACTGCTTTGTAAGTAATCTTTCTGACTTATCTGAATTCCTCAGCATGTCTAATAGCTCAGAAAAACTTAGTTCAAAACTCAGACTCTCTCTTTTCTAGCACTTTAGATATGGTTGCTCCTTTGCGCTGAAGGAAGATTAAGGAAAACAGTCCGACACCGTGGTATAACGAGCACACTCGCACCCTAAAGAGAGCAGATTAGTTTTTAGGACATGTAAAATACTTGGAAATAAAGCTTGATGTCTTTTTAAGTCCATACCTGTAGTCAGTGTTATTTCTCCAAGTTATGATGTGTATATTTTAATGTCCCTGATTGAGCAACATCTATTTCAGATTTTTTGAGATTGCGCAAATTCTATTATTATTTAGTGACTTACATTATCTGACTATAGCCCTACTGTCTGATATAATAGTTTAAAATAGTGAATAGCTTCACTAGCCTTATGCTGGAGCTGATTTCGGGCATGTAAATAGTTAAATACAGTAGCACAATAATGATAATATGTATCAGCGATCTCGCAGGCTGACAATAAGGCCAATACTACTGTAGCGTATTATGTACTCACCCTCTATGCATCCTAGGTGTATATAACTTCCTTATTTCAGACCAATGCAATCAGAGTTATATTAAAAATAATCCTGGCACCCCCAAACTTTAGAACTGAATGGCATAGATGAGTGTTTCACTCCATCAGTCCAAAAAACAAGTCGATCCATAATAAAAAGTGTCTCACATGGCTCTGGGCGGATCAGTAAAAGCCTCCTCTAGCGATCCGATGTGTTATTGTAAAAAAAAAAAAAAATCCATATTTAAAACGTAAGAATCACTTTAATCTAATTTGCTACTTTGGGAAGGGGCGTGGCAGTACTGAACGCCGACTAAGCTGTTGGCCAATTGCAATGCAGTGGGACTGCTAACCAGTCACAATACATTTGGTTTTTCGGAGGGTGGGACCCAGAACTAATCGAGCCATTTGTGCTAGCCTGGGGAGAAAGCCTTTGTAATAATGTAATTTATGTGAAAATGTATGCGTTTTTCGAACCACCAAACATTAGAGCATGTTCTAGTGCACCCCCAAAACAAAATAAAGACTTAAAACAGCATAACAGGTCCCCTTTAAAGATATTAATATTAATAAGGTGAGTCTGAGAGTCCTAAATTTATTTGACAGTGATTTCACATTTCTTGTTTGTATAAAGGATAAATACAGATAAAAGGTGAACATTAATTAAATTTTTTTTTTTATATTATATCGTTTTATTGAAGGAGGTTTCATAGACTTGGCAAATTCTCTTTTCAGAAGTTTGTAGGTAAAGACATCTGTTGCGGCCATTCTTGGCAGTTATTCTGAGGCTTTTTAAAATAATGTTCATATCGATATTGGAATTGTATCGTATCGGCTGAAATTAAGAAATCAATTAGAATGTCGTGGAAAAATTCATTTATTTTAGTAATTCAACTCAAATTGTGAAACTGAATAAATTCATTTTTCTTCTTCATCAACCTACTGTCTTAAGTTCATCTTCATTATCATTTTTTTAATGCATGTGTCTGTGTAAAGTGTGACACTAACCTGTGTGGTGCACAGGGGACATCTGTAGCGTGGTTGACGGTAGAGAGGGTTGTGATTTGAAGCGCTCTCTCTCCAGAGTTGATACAGGAGTCAGGAAGTGATTCTGATTCCAACCATCCTGCTCAAACACAGGAAGAAATAAACACACACCCCCTGATGTGGAGCAGCTGTAGCCTTACTGTGCTGCTTCTCACCTTCTTATAGATGGTGCGCAGGTCTCTGTACTGCCACAGCATGTTCAGCACCTGAGCGGCCGCCTTCACCACCTTCATAGAGTATCTGCTGCAAACGCATGTGCAAAATATGCAAAATACACTGATTTAGACAAATCAAGATGTATATTTATATGTGTGCATTGGTCAAATTTAGAATGACTACTATACATAAAAAATGAAGAAGCATTTAGGTGTATTTGTTTAGTATTCATAGCAGTCACTTACCTTTCTCCCCTGCCCTTGGTGATGTTGACTAGTTTCTCAATGCCACCAGCATCTGCCAGGGCTTTAGCATTCTCCATGTTTCTTCTGGTGACCTCATGTAGTGTGCAACAGATAGCTGCTACCGTATCATCTGACAGCTGTGTAGTGTTTCCCCCCGGCAAACGGTTCACCAGGTCCCGCATGGCATATTTCCCTGAGATACAACCAACATCAATCATCACGCTCACACAATTAGGACTAACAATCTTCTTAACAGAAACAGCAAACTGCATGTGTAAAACTCTAGCTATCGTACTTAACTCGCATGAGTAAAATATTACAGGTTTATCTTGGTAACGGCACTCTCACCGATCAGTTCTTTATTCCTCACGTCCAGGGCCATGTTTCTGAGTGCTGTGGCAATGGAGCACACCACTCTGTCATTATCCATGCGCAGCAACTCCACCAGAATGGGCAAACCTTTCTCCTTACGGACCGCTGCACGGATGTATGCTGCAAACTACAGAGAAACAACAGATTTGAGCACTTTCCCCAAATACATATATGTAATACGGACTAATTAATTCAAGCAATGTCAAAAAACACTCAATATTACATGTTTTATTTTAAATTTATAGATGTTTGCAAAACAAGCCAAACTATAACTTAAAAATTGAGACTTCTAGACAGTTTTTTGTTCTTTTAGCAATAAAATAAAAAAGACATCTCTAAATAAAAATTTATCAAGAGTAAAAAAAAAAAAAAGGATAATTGCAAGTTGCAATTTCACAGTGTGAATTCATCTTGCAATGTGTGTTTACATCTCAGTTGTGACTTTCTTTTAATTTATATCTGGCAATTGTGACTATTTCTCACAATGTTTACTGCTGTTCATTTTTTTGTCAAAAAAGTACAGTCATACCTAAATTTATTCAGACACCTTTAACATTTCTCACATTATCACAGTTTATTTGGTATAGTTTAGCAAATGTAATAAAAATGACAATAGTTAAACCGTGTCTCAACAAATTCATCTTGATAATGTCAGATAACTTTGATAGAAGGGTATGTGATGGATTACAATCAACTGTTAGTATGACAATATTTACACAACTATTAATACTTTGTTAACCAATTACCAAGCAATGCTCAATTTTGTTCAGTCTGTGGTGTAAAAAGGTTGCATTAGCAATTAATGACAAAACATGGTCAGGTCAAAGTATGAATAATTTTTGGTCCCAAATTTGTATCAATATTATACCCAAATTTCTGGGTATAATGTGTCACCATTTACTGTATTTCGCTATCCTCACTTTCATAAATGAACTATAGTGACAGGCACCCCCTAGTAAAAAATTTCAAAAATGATATCTGGTGTCTCAATAATGTTTGGTTTGACTGTAAATGGACATTCTATCACATGCTTACCAACTGGTTTAGACTATAACACTTGGTTCTATGTGGGTTGTAGAATTCTATTACACACCTTCCAATTTCCTGCAGAGAGATTCTGGAGTGACCCGGCAGAGCCCTCTAGAGTGGCTGGGTTTGAGCTCTCAGCTAACAGGGTAAGATAGGGCTTCACTACAGATGGGTGCCACAACATTTCAGCACCTTTAGGAGACTTTGAGAAACCAGGGATCGGCCCAACACCATCCCACTAAGATAAATTAAAAAAACACACAGGAGTTATCAGTTGACTTAGACAGTTCACCCAAAACAACAACATATATGATATCATTCCGAAACTGTAACTTTCTTCTATGTGACAAAAAAAGAAGATTTCTTGAGAAATATCCGTTTATGTATATTTTTGTTTTTTATAGATATGTTTTTTGTCCATATATTATAGCTTTATAGTTGTTTGGATTCCAATGTTCTTTAAAATGTCTTCTTTGGTGCATGTTGCAAAAAAGATAGAAATACATACAGTTGAAATGACGTCAGAATGATCTTTTTTGAGTGAACTATCCCTTTAACCCCAGCATATGAAGTGAGAATAAACAATCATACAGACTTGTATTCATGTTTCAAAAGTTTCAACAAAAAACAGCTCTAAGGAACATTAACATAACTGAGAGTGGAATAATAACTACTACGACCACTACCTTACTTAGTATCAGTAAGCAGCAAATTAGCTTATTTTTTTTTAGAATAAAGATACAGCGAAATTATCTAAATTCTATAAGTAGCCTTAAGGTAAATGGAGTGGTTTTAAAGAATTATAAAGACATTTCTAATTATTGTGAAAAGTTTTATAAAGACCTTTATCATTCCAGATACTCTCAACAGAATTTGGACTTCTTTTTTTAACTCCCCTGATATGGACCTTATTTCTAAAATTGATGATAATGGTAAGAATTTATGTGAAGCTCCTATTCAAATTAAAGATATTTCTGAGGCTATTGACAAGTTACTACATAAGTCACCTGGAAATAATGGTTTGACCACAGAGTTTTATTAGAAATTTAGAAATTAGAAAGGGTATTTTCCTACCCTCTATGGGTGATATAAATTAAGAAGAAGATTAAATGCGTTCTAGATTATATAATTGAAAAATGTCAGTCTGGCTTTATGACAGACAGGCTTATTTCAAACAATATTAGACTTGTTCTTGATATTTTAGATTACTCAGATCTGATCCCGGATGGCAGTTTTCTGCTTTTTCTTGAGTTTTATAAAGCTTTTGATTCCATTGATTTTCCTTTTATTCTTAAGTCCTTGAGTATGTTTGATTTTGGCCCTAATTGTATTAATGCAATTCAAACTTTGTACAATAATGCCAATGCTTCAATTAAATTACAATATGGTACTACTCAAAGGTTTAACATAGAAAAAGGCATCCGTCAAGGCTGCCCTATCTCACCTTATCTTTTTCTGCTTCCAATGTAACTTTTAGCCATCCACATTCAAAATAGTTATTTGAAAGGTATCTCTGTGGCAAATCGATTACTATTAATAAGCCAGTTGGCTGATGACAAAACTTACTTTCACAACAAAAAAAATAAATAAATAAAAAATAAAGATCAACTTCCTTTAGCTTTAGACAAAATATTTTTTTTCCCTCTGCTTACCTGGTTTATGTCTTAATATTTATAAATGTGTAGAACAATGGACAAAATTATAGCTGACTTTGTTTGGAATTCTAAAACTTATTAAAAAAAAAGTGTTATGCTTGCTGATCGGACTATAGGGGGATTTGAGTTAGTGATTTTTCCCACTCTTAATAATTAGTATATAGTTAAATGGATAAAGACATTTTTAAACAACCCCACACAGTTGGAATTTCATTCCAAATGATATATTTAATTTAGCTGGAGGTTTACATTTTTTTTTTTTTGCGCTGCAACTTTGACATCTCTAAAATACCTTTAACTTTATCTAGTTTTCATAAACAAGCTTTAATAAGTTGGTCACTTACACAACTATACAATTATAACTTTTCTTCAAATAGCCATTTTATTTTGAGCAATAAAAATGTAAGATATAAAAATAAATCTCTTTTTTCATAATTGGTTTGATAAAAATATACTTTTAGATGATCGAGGTGTTCTTTTTACAATTTATGCGAGAATTTTCTTTTCCAGTCCCACAGAGAATATGTCATTGTTTTTGGTGCAATTCCTGAGTGTAAAGGTTCTTTAGTCTTTCCGCTTTTTGACAACACTAACTGTTGACCAAAGTCTTCTCAATATGAACATTCGTTCAATTATTAATACATCTCAGATTTCATTCCCAAGAGTTTTGGCTTCTTCGACAAAAAATCGAATAAAGTTGTTGAAGTCTCGATTAAAATCATCCATCCGGTAAATTACAAACTTGCTAAATGTAATAATAGTATTTCCCCCAATTGCTCTTTTTGTCTTCAGTCTGAGGAAACAATTAATCCTTTATTTTGGGACTGTGTTTATTGTAAAGTGTTGTGGGTTAACTTTTCTAATTTTGTCAAAAAGAATTTTCATCCAAACTTTTGTATAACACCTAAAAATGTTTTTTTGGTTACTCTTTAAATTTAGACCCTTCTCACTGTAAGTGTATTATTAATTTATTGCCATTCCTTGCAAAATTGTATATCCATAAATGTAAATTTATGTAAAACTTACTTTTTTATTTTCAGGAAAGATTTTGATGTGCATGTGAACTGTATAAAGACCTCTAATAATTCTATTGCTTGTTTTATGGTGTAAATCTTATAAGATTATATAATATGCCTTGGATTATTGCATTTTGTTTATAGTTGGTATGTTTTAAGTTGGTGACTTTTCATATGACAACTTTTCTTCGTATGAGTTTGCTTACTTGCTTTGCCAAAGCTTAGCTTGTCCACCCTGTTCTGTTATGCCAGAAGTGATTAGAATACAGTATTTTTAAAATATGTACGTTTAAATATACCAAATTCTCTTCAACAACCAGAGTACATATTGAGCTAGACACAGTTTGTTGTAAGGTAATATGCTGTAGCTCAAAATAACTTGATAGGGTGGACATGGGCATGACAGGGTGGACATAGCATTCGTTTGTAGCTAATATTGCACTTTATAGAAAGGGTAATAGAGTAATTTATAGAAACATCTGCTGTAGACAGATTCTTAGGACAATTAGAAGTAATATTGACAGAAAAATTTGGACATTTGTTACAAATGCATAAAAAAAATACCAGTGGAGTTTGGATGACACCCAGTGGCTGTTTGTGGTATAATACCCTAAATAAAATCTCATAGGAACCTAAATTTGGAACATAACTTATTTAGACTTAATTTTAGAGTAAAGCATGTTATGTAATATAAAAGTATAATAATCATATAATTTTATATGAAATATCTCATATATCATATCTTATGGTTTATGCTTTGAATGATGGCCCATAATTATCTAAAAGAAATGTGTGGGAGGTCAGCTAATATGTTTCTCTAGTACTTAAGTTTTTTTTATGACATGACATAAAGGTAAAAGAAAATTAAGACCAAAATGTGTAAGTATTGTGAGGGTTGAAAGGCACTCTATTGTGATATTGACCTAGTTATTTAAGTTATTTGCCTTCTTGTTTAAAAGTGTTTGTAGAGGTTTTAAGAAGTAATGAGATGAAGTAATCATATTACTAGTGGATAAGTAAGTTGTAAATCATTTTGATACTGTAAAGGAGTTACTTAAAGTGCTGTTAAACCTTCTTTAGTGATGTAATGGTGTTAGTCTCACCTGTTCCTCAAGTAAATTCTTCTTTTTTCTCCTCTTCCTCCCCCAGCAGCTGTTATCTGCCTCTTTCCTGGGTGACTCTGACCCCATTAACCCATCAAGTTCCTGATTGGCTGTCAGCCAGGAAGGTGACATTTCCAGCTCCAGCCGATAGGAGAGATTCCTCAGAATGCAAATGCAGTTTTCCACAATCTGAGAGAGAGACAGCCTTCACTGACTGAACATGATTGTGTGAGTTTGTGTGATTGAGTGATGGATGTGTGTGTGTGTGTGTGTGTATGTGTGTGTTTAGGGTTCCGATGCATACCTTGCTGTCAAAATCAGAGGTGCTGACGCAGGCTTTGATGACGTACAGTAGTGAGTCCACGAGTCCCTCGCAGGAACGCATGTATTTTCTGGCTTCTTCTCCAGCTGAACTCAGGTTCCTGTGTCAACACAAAATCACTGCACAGTCATTCACAAACAGAATTACGGCTCTGATTTGATTGATTAGTACAGAGTTTAATTTTGAGGTCATGAAAAAAAAAACACTTTAATATGAAGACAATTTAAGCAATAAGATAACACAGGTTGTTCATATAATCACATCTAAAGGGTGCTTTAGATTAGCATTGTAATTATTCATAATAATTGTTTTATGTGAATGAGCAGGATGATTTTCATATAATTTTGTATGAAAACTCCAAATCTACCAAATCCAGTACTCAAAAGGACTGTTTTCTGTAAGTAGTGTTTTCTGGCCTTATTTCAGCACAGGGGAAAGTAATGAAGGACAAATTGTATATGACTATGACTTGATGAATGATGAAACAAATGGACGAATAGATTAATCTTTTTACAAGGTCAAAATATAATGTGCCCACACCTGTGATGTGAGTAAAGAAACATTCAATCTGTAAACCTAGCAAGGACCAGCCACCTACTAAGCAATGGATTTGCCAAAACAAATCGGACGACTGGATGGGTCCTTTGCAAGTTGAACACTCGCGAACTGACATTTAATACAACGTGCCCTTGCATATGATGCACTTCTGCAAACTCTCACGGGCAACAGCATATGTGCGTAAGTGGCTGACAAAAGATTCCTTGTGTAATCCAGTGGAATAACTTGTGAATCATTGCTAAAATCATGGAAAAGCAGGTGAGCAACTAAAAAAAAAAAAAATCTCCAAAGCTGCAATATCCAAATTCATGGTCTCACGTACCCAGCATTTGGCAAACTCCAAATGTTTTCATATCGACAATGTATTGTTTATTTGTTAAACTATTCATTTATTATGTAAACAAGGATTTGTACGTCACTTGTGTTCCAATATTCATGTACTTCTCATGCGCACAAATGTTTGGTGGGGCAGATGTTGTGCCGACCTTTCAAACTGGAATCATGACGGAACATCCTGTGATGTCTACTTTACAGGGAACTTATGGTCAACTGGAACAAACCACGAAACGGTAAAATTTACATTTTGATTCAGAAGTGAGGGTGAGGGTTTACCACCCCCGACTGGCATGATCCACAGGGTTATTTTGCTAGACAATATAATGGACAGGTTTATTTCAACCATCCTGAAGATGATTCAGATAAATAAAAATGTTCCTGCGCTAAATTTTAAGTGTCACATGAAAGGGTCCGAATACTATAATTGTAACGTAATTATTTAATTTTCTAATGCAATTATTTCAAATGTTTTCTGGCTTCACAAGACTTGAAACATGGTACTTGTCTGGACCACTTTTATAATGCTTTTGTGCTGATACGCTATCATGCTTTTTTGTCATTTTGGAACTTGAAAGCCCTTGATTCTCATTCACTTTCATGATGGATACAGTTGCTGAAATGCGGTTGTAATTATATTAGAACTGTAAGAATAGGAAAATATCAAATCTACATGTATTTTTAATTGATAATACAATTAACAAAACATATTATTTATTATTTTTTTTACTTTTCACTTTATTCCTCTTCATCAGTTCAGATAAACCAAACATTTAGTGAATGTGAATTAGGTTACACATTTATTAATAATGTTTTTTGAATATGAATTAAATCTATTCTGACTTCATACTTCTCATCCATGAAGCGGTGCTGTGATGTTCTGAAGTTACCTGAGACAGCCAGTGGTGTTGCGGAGCACGACAGAGGAGTGCAGCTTGAGTTTGTGCTCATCGTGAAAGTCAGTGCTGTTCCAGCCCGAGTGAGGAATGATCACAGTGTTGGTCATGCTGCTTAAGGCATCGCGAATTATTGTCATCTTCACTGCATCACACGAAGACAGATTCCACAACACACCTACACACAGAAAGCAGTTCACATGCATAATGCTATAATCTGCCTCGCTATACTGAATTACTGTGGTCATTAAATCTTGCAATCTAAACAAAATTGACAACAGGTGTTTGTGGAAAAACAAACACAAAAACAACATTAAGACACTTACTATACAGATTTAGTCATGAACATTTACATACTTAAGTACGTCCTGTAATTGTCTGAACATTAAAGATCCCAACTCAGCAAGACAAAGGGTGACAGTGGCAAGGAGTAAGATTTCTATCAGGAAAAAGTGGAGGAAAAAAAGTCTTTGGAGAAATCAGGCTCATTTAGAGGGACCAGAGGCCAAGACGTTATTATGGTCTTAGCTGACAATAGGTATATATATGTGATCCTGGACCACAAAACCAGTCTTAAGTCGCTGGGGTATATTTGTAGCAATAGCCAAAAATACATAGTATGGGTCAAAATTATTGATTTTTCTTTTAAGTCAAAAATCATTAGGAAATTAAGTAAAGATCATGTTCCATGAAGATTTTTTTTTGTAAAATTCCAACTGTAGACCTATCAAAATGTAATTTTTGATTAGTAATATACATTGCTAAGAACTTAATTTGGACAACTTTAAAGGTGATTTTCTCAGTATTTTGATTTTTTGCACCCTTAGATTTCAGATTTTCAAATAGATGTATCTCGGCCAAATATTGTCCTATCCTAACAAACCATACACCAATAGAAAGCTTATTTATTGAGATGCTCATTTATTGATGATGTATATATCTTTAACATTATGACTGGTTTTGTGGTCCAGGGTCACATATATATATTAGGGGTGTGAACCTACAGTGGTCTTACGGTTCGGTTCAATTACGATTATCATGTCATCGATTCGGTTCAATACAATATCTCGATGCATCACGATGCATTGACGATGCACTGCTCATTTTTCAATTTTACTTCAAATTTATTTTGCTTTTCTATTTCACAATGACGTTGTAATGCGTTTTTATTTGATTAGATTTTTTGTCAGACCACTTGTACAAGTGTAACTGTGCATCTTATCCAGTCTTTTTCAATCAATATCCCACATACAGTAATGTGTAATTTTGATGAGGAAGAGTAAGAGGTGAAAGAGGAAGAGGAGGAGAAGAAGGAGGACAATGACGACAATGTGGAAAAGACAAAAGAAGGGCAAGGGCAAGAAGAGAAGCAGTCTCATATATTTTAGTTGATGAGTGCCAGGGTTGGATCAGGCATGCAAGAGGATTTGACCCCTGCTGCCTGGCCAGGGCTAATTTAGCCTGTGATGCTGAAGAGGTTCTTTGGGCTGTCTCAGACCAAACACAGGATGTTGGGCAGAATGATTATTTTTGTTGTTGTTTGTTGTTTTGTACTGTACTATACAGTACATTAAATTAAGGAATAAAACATACTAATTTTGCAACTTTACTTCAAATATATACAATTGTGTTAATAAATACAAACAGTCAGATATATGAACTGAAACTTTAATCTTACCTTCTCAAAGAAAAAACACTTCTTGAATGTATCAAACAAAACTAAAATCTGGGCACAGAAGACAACAGCAACATTTAGAACAAATTCACAAAAGTAAATACCTGGGCTTTGGTTTCGTTCTAGAGTTCCGGCATAATCTTTTCTGAAAAGTGTCAGCGTGAGGGAAGCTTATATCGCGGCTCCAGTGTATTGAACAGGTGGTCGGGGTTTTCCACCACAGAAAAGGGCCGTATATCTTTTGATAAAACCTGCCGCTATAGTCATTTTAAACGCGAAAACTAAACCAAATACGATTTCAACCGAGAGGTACCGCTCAGATCTTATTTAATTAAAACAAGGGAACGAATAGAGTCCTGCACGAGCCCAGACTGAGACTCTCAGACCCGAACCCCGTCCTTATCGGACAATTTATCAGAACAGAGTTCGTGTTGCAGCCATTAAAATAGTTCAGTTTTGGATTCTAAAGGCAAAGTGGATAGATTTCGTTTTCTTTCCTTTTTAAGTTAATTTAGAAATATGTTTGGAACATTTTATGTTTGTTAAATTTAAGCTTTTGTCTTTTTAACCTAACCTAAAGAACAAGCGGCCAGCGGTAATGAGTTGAGCATGTTTGATAAATTTAGCCTTCTCAAATCAACACGACTTGCATTAAATACAATCTATAGACATAAACACTTGATGCATTTCAGAATATTAATTTAAACATTTAACCTAGATAAATGTGCGCGGTTAGACGCATATCCAATCGTTTTTGCGGAGAGTGAAAGCGAAAGCGGGCTGTGCAGCTGACATGGAAGCTCAAACGCGATCACTTGCATTTTTCTTAATAACAGTGGAAACCTAAAATACACCATTTTTGTCGATAAAAGTAAGGCATAAAAAGGCATCATTCAAAACTGCAAAAGGTCTACTATTATTATTTATGTGCGCACTCACAATATCAACAAAACATTATATTTGTGTAAAACGGCGCTGAGCCAGATAGACGCGCTCAGTGCTTTTAGCCAGTCTTTTCAACCAAATAAAAATAATGTTTCAGTCCTTTAAATGAATTACTAACAAAAAAAAAAGACATTTTGTTAAATGCACACTGATCGTTAAATGCACCGGTGTGTAAAGAAAGTGGCAATAATCCTTTCAGTTAAAATCTGAAGACTTATTTTATTCATGTTGAGTACTCCCCTCGTTAGCCCAACCCCCCTCCCGGAAAATCATACAAGCCCACTGGGTCACGTGTTCTGGCACTGGACTGAGTCCGTTATAACCGGTTATGGTCTATTACTGAACCGATACCGAATCGTCCTTGTCTGCATCGCGATGCATCGTAAAAACGATTAATTTTGACACCCCTAATATATATATATATATATATATATTTATATATTTAAATATACATACACACACACGCACGCACATGGAGTAAATACATAACAAGGAACACCTCAGAGTTCATGTAGAGGAATTGGAACAAAATTGTGACATGATGGTGGACTGGGGGTTCGTTCTTCATACAAGGATTACTCAGTTAGCTTGATTTTATTGTTGCTGATTTGATATGATTCAGGATTGTTAGGTTCATCGAAACTCATCCTAGAGATGCCGTCATGGCAAAAGGTGTGTTAATTCTTAGGAGCAGGCTTATTTCACGTAGCTCATTGTTTTATGAATTTTATGTTTTATACATTCGATTGTATCATTTTTGTTGAAGGTAATACTGAAAGTCTGTCCCAGTCACTGCTATTTGTCTTAAAAATTTAGCTTATTATACCAGAAAAATTAATTTTAAAAAAATTATAATTTAAAGCTAAAGTCTGTCTACACTGGACGTGACAAAGCTCAGTTGAACTTTGTATCAGTACGTCATAAATAGAATGTGGCATAAGTTTACTGTTGGGATTTGTCAGTCACGCC
The DNA here is from genome assembly GCF_049309525.1 of Garra rufa. NCBI lineage: Eukaryota > Metazoa > Chordata > Actinopteri > Cypriniformes > Cyprinidae > Garra > Garra rufa. The sequence continues at coordinate 19,450,071 of NC_133368.1, forward strand.
AATTATATATATATATATATATATATATATATATATATATATATATATATATATATATATATATGTATATAGACTTATAATCTTATATATCTTATAAAATTATAAGTCTAAAAATGGGTTGAAACTGTCTTCATGTATTTGGTCTCCCATGGTTTTTAAATCGGTTAAGATTTGAAAATCTTCCAGTCTGTGGCCAGCCTTTGTTCTTAATATTATATATATATAATTCACAATTGTAGCACAATTGAAACCATTTTTTATAAACTTTGAAATGTACTCATATATAGAAAATACACTTAGTATTTAAATATAAAATTAATATATAATGAATATATGCAAAATGTATTTATAATGTATTGCCATTTCAAAGTTTATAAAAAATGGTTTCAATTGTGCTACAATTGTCAATTAAATAAATATATTTTCAACGATCGGGGGTGTGTGGCCTGATTTAAGGCTTGTCGCAAACAATTTTTTTGTCCAAAAAAAATTCCTCTACTGTGTGGTGTCATTACGATTATTTAACTACTCCTTATCAAGATGAATCGTCCCTGAACTCAAATCATGAATATAAAACATGTTTGATATATATATATATATATATATATATATACTTTGTTTTTTTTTTTTACATTTTTTTACAGAACGCGCACTAGGAGAGCCAGCTGACAACGATTGTTCTTTATTTGTTTAACTTCTCTAGTCATGTTTGATTTCGAGAGTTTCTGTGAGATCATAATTTTTAGTATATCAAGTACTAAATTAGTCACAAAATTTGTCGACCCCAGAGAGTTAATATATCCAGCATACAATGCATGTTATGAGGAGCTGATTTATACCAGTGTAAGTCATTTACACCATGTAAATTATTTACTCACCCTCCATGCACTCTACTCATTGCTTGTGTTTACATCTATGTCGCACACATCAATGGTGCGGCTCCAGCATGGCTACTGAAGCAGTTGACGGACACTATGGTTTCAGTGATTATATTGGGATTACATGAAGAGAACAGGGGCCAGTTGCATAAACTGCTTAGATTAGTCTCAAAAAATTAGTCATCAATTTTTTTTCCCTTCAAGACCGGTCAGAACTTCAGTTGCAAAATGATAGATTGGTCTAAAATGAAAATGAAACACAATACTAATTACCCCTTGTCTATTGCTAGTTGGTGAAACTAGTTCTTAAGACACAGTCTTAACATAGTGACTAAATTTATGCAACTGGCCTCAGAACTCATGCTGAATTCAAGGTGATTGACAGCTCCAGTGATTCTATCATTCTTTGATCACTTTCTATATGTACTTTAACTACAGTTTAAAAATCAACTGTCTTACATGCTACTAAAAGAATCAGTGTGCGTATGACTGTTCAGTCCATGACTTAAGTTTGCAGACACTTTAAAAATTCTTTTGAGAACGGCCAACTACAAGAGTCCTTACATATCATAACAACCGTTTATCATAGGGCAGGCTTTAAAATTAATATTGGTTACTTCCGGGTAGCAGAAGTTTAAACTTCTGAAACTTCCAGTATGTGTTTTTTACCCCACTTCTACAGTACACACTATATGGACAAACAGACTGGGACACACCACTTAATTACTGAATTTAGGTGCTTCAATCAGATCCTTTTGTCACAGACGTATAAAATCAAGCACATAGCCATGCAGTCTGCATTTACAATCATTTGTGAAAAAATAGGTCATTCTATAGAGCTCAGTGTATTGAGTGTGGTACTTTGCAACAAGTCACTTTGTGACAGCAGCAACTCAGTCATTAAGTGAAGTCATTAAGAAAACCACATGAACTCACAGCTGGTTCACCGAGTGCTGAGGCACAAGATACTAAAAGGTGCCAACGCTCTGCTGATTTGTACAAAGCTGAAGCTTTCGATTTGTGCTGACTGGATTCTAATTTAAACACCTCTGATTGGCCATTGCTTTCAAGAAATCAACAGAAATGTCTGTGATTGGCTACACTGCTCAACACTACACAAATACGAACTGGATTGCTTGCCAAATCTGTTTCACCAGCGTGCTATTAGTATTGCAGACTTATAGTAATAGTAATAGTGATGCTGTCACAGACCAACAATGTGTAATTTTTTACTATTATAGACTGAAAAAGTTATGCACTTTTATACAGATACATTGAGGGAAATTTGTGTGTGTTCTGACAGAATGCATACTGTATATAAATGAGACAAGTTAAACACAAACACATATGTAACAACAGACTGGCTGACCTGTGACAAGCTCTCGGACGTCAGTGTCCACTGTTGTTCTCAGCAGGCGAAGCAGTGCAGGAACTCCGCCTGCGTTTCTCACGGCAATCTTGTTGTCATCCGTCGCTCTGCCATAAACAAGGTTCCTCAGGGCTCCACATGCATTCCTCTGCACCTCCAGAACCTTATGATCCAACAAATCCACCAGGTGTTTTATTCCACCCAGACGGCACACCTTCAAAACACAAGAGATTTCCATTTTGTTCAGTGGTTGCTTTTATTATTATTTTTTTAAACATTTTCTTTTGTCTGCCACTGTTCTGCATTGTGCTTCATTTCATAGCCCACACTGATTACAGGTTTCTTGTCATCTTGATAAAGACAGTTATACGTAAGCTCACTGTAAATGTAACATTAATGGCAAAAATACTATAACAACAGAGTTACCAGCATTAAAAGACACTTATGCACACTCTCACTCAAAGGTGAAGCACACCACGAAGGACCACTGTCACATTGCATGGGCACTTTTTACTTTTCTGCCTGTAAGTAAGTGGTTCAGGATTATTCAAACTCACACTAACAGATTTATGGATTGTTTCTAGCCTATCATTATTAGAATGTTTATCTACATCATCTACAAGTAGTGTATAATTTCAATAACAATACTGCACTCTTTACACTTTTATTCTCATTACTGCCACTGTCATTTTTATTATTTTTTTGGATTAGGCATGTCAAATCAGCTTTCTGTAGGGCTTTATGTGATGGTAATGAATAGGAAAATATCAGAATCAATTATGGTGACAATTCACATTCTGCTGTAAAGTAGCTCTAAAAAGACATTGGTGTCATTATTTAGCTCAAGTCAGTTCAGATAGGGCCGTGCAATGAATCATTTTAATCGTGATCATGATTTCTGCTTCTCTCCATTTATTAAGCTACACCTGCAACTGAACAAAATGACTTCAAATTTGTTTGCATTATTGACACAGTATTCTCCTGTTTAACACTGTAAAGCTGCTTTGACACAATCTGTATTGTATAAAGTGCTATACAAATAAAGGTGACTTGACTCGCAATACTTGCCTGTAGGGGTGTGCAATATGGACAAAAAATAGTATCTCAATATTTTCTAGGATTTTATCGTAATGTATCAATTATAATAATAATACAAATGAAAGTTGCATCTGAAGTGGCATTTAGATGTATTTACACAGTTTAATGCAGCCTAGAGGGACATGGAAAGTTTTAAACTGCAGTTACAAATGCATAAATAGTTTTGATATTTTAAATAATGATTATTTTAATAATGATATTTAAAATTATTAAAAAAATTAAAAGATACTTTAAATGTGAACCAGTAGGTGGCAGAAAGTGAGCAATTGAACTGAATCATTTAAACAGTTGATTGATTCAGGAAGGAAACACTGTCATGTTGCTCAGAGTTGCAAAACAGTGCAGTGGCTGCAGAATGATTTTTGTTGGTGAAATAGAGCAAAAACAGGCAATATGGTGTCTAAAACATAAGTCTCTTAATTCACTTCTTGTTTATTGAACTGTTTTATAAAAGCAGCATCACATTTGTAACCAAGCTGATATTTTAAGAAAAAACATCTCTCTTCGTGTGATATTCATTAACTATATGAAATGATATAAATATATCCATTTTCTGCCCCATATCTTAAATTATGTGATCATTCTAAATGCATTTTGATAGACTGAATCATACAGTGAAAAACACTCTAATGCGTACATGCACTAGTTTACTCTCACTTAACTTCATCATGTAATGTATGCGCGCACTCTGTAGATGTATGTTTGCATACTCAATGTCAAATACAAAAACAACAATTATGATATTATCGCAGATTATATATATCACACACCCCTCTTTGCCTGCTGCTTATTTATTCTGAAACAAACTTCGTTTAAATCAACACATTTTCTGCCCAGTGGTTTACTCAGTCTTCCCAACCTGGCAACCATGCACACATTTTTTTCTTAGGGTTGTAGCGGTAAACAGAAGTCACGGTTTGGTACGTACCTCAGTTTTAGGGTCACGGTTCAATACGAGTTCGGTACAACAGTAAATGTATTTTTTCATTTATTTTGAACAGATAGTTTGTCTGCTACACACTTGTAACATGAGCAGCTGTTTTTGATTGTATAAAAAAAATTTTACATTTATTTTTAATGTTTTTGCCTTTTTTAAAAAAGGATAGGACTAGGGCTGGGCGATATGCAAAAAAAATCTTATCGATAATCGCCTCAGAAAATATCGCGATATCCGATAATATCGTCCACCAAGCCTAACCTCCACCATGCCCCGCCTCTGCCGAGACGACAGGACCGACATGCACAAACACACACCGTGTTCAATTTGACCTTAATTATTAAAGGCTGGTTTCACAACTTGAACTAACAGAAAACATCTGCTTTGCCATTATGTTGGTGTTGCTAATAATTTTCACTTTATTAAATTTGTGTTTGAAATGAATTTCGTTTTGTGAGGAGAACTGCTGATGGAAAATAATAAAACAATTTTATTGTAAGTTTAATTTCCTTTATTATAACAACTGTAGCGTTGTCTTCAAACTTATAGTCAAGCTAAAATGCATTTAAAATATAACATGATTGATTAAATCTTAATTAAAAACGAATTCTAGCAGAAACGGCTAAGTATTTTTTTCTTTCTGGTAGCCTAGATCGGGGTCTCGTTTGGTCCGTTTATAACAAAAATAACTTTATAGGCGGCTGCATATATGAAAAAAAAACACCTAACCCCAAAAAAATTCTAACAAAAGGTTTCTCAGCTGTTTTTGTAGTATTAGGTGTCCTTAATAACATACTAAAAGTTTACCAAAGTTTGACCACTAGAAAGGTGTCATTTTCAAGATGGCGTCCAAGATGGGCAGAAAACCCTTAAAATATCCTAACTCCTTTATTATTTGACCTAGCCAAGTAATCTTGGTGTCTAACCCAATGTTTTCTGGGTCTATGAATCCATTGGACTCGTCTAAATTGCACAGACATGATTACATACTTATGGAATACATGATGTTGTGAGATTACTGTAAGGTTTTATCTTTGTTTCGGGTGAACCAGAGTTTTAAACAATTTAGCCTATGTCATGTAACTCCTACTCAGTACATGTTTTTGGACACATACAGCTCTTTTTTTTTCTTCTAAAACACAGACTTGACATTCAATGTAAAAGTTACTGCACCCAAAAGTTCCTTAAATTGGAGCTGTATAAAACTCTGAATTAGCCCGAACAGAGGCCTGTGTGTGAACCCTCTAAATGGTCACTTATTTTAAGTTGCTTTAATATATAATTGTACTTGTAATCACTTTCAGGTGCATCTCAATAAATTAGAATGTTGTTGAAAAGTTCATTCATTTCAGTAATTCAACTTAAATTGTGAAACTTGTGTATTAAATAAATTCACTGCACACTGAAATAGTTTGAAATAGAAATAGTTTAAGTCTTTGGTTCTTTTAATTGTGATGATTTGCCTCACATTTAACAAAAACCCAGCAATTCACTATCTCAACAAATTAGAATACTTCATAAGACTAATTAAAAAAAAAACTTTTTAGTGAATTGTTGGCCTTCTGGAAAGTATGTCCATTTACTGTATATGTACTCAATACTTCTTTTGCTTTAATTACTGCCTCAATTCAGCGTGGCATGGAGGTGATCAGTCTGTGGCACTGCTGAGGTGGTATGGAAGCCCAGGTTTCTTTGACAGTGGCCTTCAGCTCATCTGCATTTTTTGGTCTCTTGTTTCTCGTTTTCCTCTTGACAATACCCCATAGATTCTCTATGGGGTTCAGGTCTGGTGAGTTTGCTGGCCAATCAAGCACACCAACACCATGGTCATTTAACCAACTTTTGGTGCTTTTGACAGTGTGGACAGGTACCAAATCCTGTTGGAAAATGAAATCAGCATCTTTAAAAAGCTGGTCAGCAGAAGAAAGCATGAAGTGCTCTAAAATTTCTTGGTAAATGGGTGCAGTGACTTGTTTTTCAAAAAAATACAGTGGACCAACACCAGCAGATGCCATTGCACCCCAAATCATCACAGACTGTGGAAACTTAAAGTGCCCCTATTATGCCATTTTAAAGGTAGTTAATATTGTTGTAATAGTCTCTTAAAACAGGTTTACATGTATGCAAGTTCAAAAAACACTTTAGTTTTCTCCAAAATTAGATTCATTTTTACCCCGTTTCTAAATGATTCGTAAACGACTCGTTTGAAGCAGTTCGAAGAATCAGTCTCTCTAAACCCCTCCTTTCCGTGAGCCCTCACTGCTGTGATTGGTCAGATGGTGCAGTCCTTTTGGATTGGTCTACCGCTACAGCGCAAAACGAAACGCCCATTGGCATAACTGAATGACAGCTGCGGAGACCTGTTAATGCATAGAAAAGATAGCCTCGATTTTACCCTATCAATTCGAGCCGGAGTCTGACGATGAAACGGTTGAAGTGTCACATCGACAAGAAACTGTTTTGCAAGCACGACCGGAGCAGGACGTTTCTCAGTGGGTGTCATTTGTTAACTGTGGAAAGTGTTTGCAATTTGCTTTTGTAAGCGAACCGGGCACACCTCTACGTTGTGAACTTCAACACTGTACAATCCATAACACTGCGTTAAGCCATCGTTTATCATTATCATTACTTAAACTAATAAGGCAGACAGACAGTCAAGCTGCATCAATCACAAGACTTTTTAGACTACATTGCACTCACAGCTGAACAACAGAACTACAGAAACGCAAGTTAGCCGGTTACCAAGACATGTGCGGGGTTGTTACACACCATAACGTACACAAAGACGTATTTTGAACGATCGCTAGAAAATACAATTATTAATCATACTTACAGGTAGAAGTTCAGAGGAGCAAGCCGGTCCAAATAAACTGGGCACTGATCCATTTTTTAAAACCAAGCGTTTCGTGAATCTCGCGTTGTAACGTTACTCCCCAAGATTAGAAAAGCAGTCATAAGTAAAATGACGCGAACACAACACAAGATTGGCATTGGACTGCTGAGGTGTTGAAAAAATTAATGTTAACCACTGATAGTTTCATCTTTCGGAAGGGCATATAAAACAAATAAACTCTCACAGGCTGTCACAGCGCAGGGCGTCTTCTTGACATGATGTAATCCACGTGAAAATGGTAGGCCTACTGTTTGTGGGCGGGCAAGTTGTTCGCGAAATTGAATGTGGGCGGACATTACGCAAATGTGTAGCTCGTGACGTGTGGCCGTTACAGAAAAAAGATTCGAATTGCTGACGACTCGTTTAGGCGAATGTGAGCCGACTCTTTTTTTTGATAGACAAAAACTTTATTTATAGTGCACTGTCGGCGTCACAACTTTGCAGATAGTTTATGTTCACATACAGCTACATGACACACTACATGAAATATCATATTTGAAAAGGCATAATAGGGGCACTTTAACACTGGACTTCAAGCAACTTCTCCACCCTTCCTCCGGACTCCAGGACCTTGCTCTCATCTGAAAAGAGGACTTTGGACCACTGGGCAACAGTTCATTTCTTCTTCTCCTTGGCCCAGGTAAGACGACTCTGACGTTGTCTGTGGTTCAGGAGTGGCTTAACAAGAGGAATGTCAACTGTAGCCAAATTCCTTGACACATCTGTGTGTGGTGGCTCTTGATGCCTTGACGCAAGTCCAGTCTATTCCTTGTGAAATTCACCCAAATTCTTGAATCGATTTTGCTTCACAAGCCTCTCAAGGCTGCGGTTCTCTCGGTTGGTTGTGCATCTTTTTCTTCCACACTTTTTCCATCCAACTTAACTTTCTGTTAACATGCTTGGATACAGCACTCTGTGAACAGCCAGCTTCTTTGGCAATGAATGTTTGTGGCTTACCCTCCTTGTGAAGGGTGTCAATGATTGTCTTCTGGACAACTTTCAGATCAACAGTCTTCCCCATTATTGTGTAGCTTAGTGAACCAAACAAAGAGACCATTTTGAAGACTCAGAAAACCTTTGCAGGTGTTTTGAGTTGATTAGCTGATTTGCAAGTCAGCATATTCTAATTTGTTGAGATAGTGAATTGGTGGGTTTTTGTTAAATGTGAGCCAAATCATCACGATTAAAAGAACCAAAGACTTAAACTACTTCAGTCTGTGTGAAATGAATTTATTTAAAGGGGTCATCGGACGCAAAACTAACTTTTAGATTTTATTTGAAAATTAATGTGTGTTGGCAGTTTGTGTACACAACCACCCTACAATGATAAAAATCCACCCAGTGGTATTTTTTTTTTATCTTTAAAAGTAATATCCCCTTTTTAAAATTGGGTCATTCTCAGCTTCTTGTCGTTGAGACGGAACACCAACAGAGGCCACTCCCACGATAGTAGATTGACATGAGTGTCTTACCTTAGATCCGCCCTCACCGAGCTGAAACAGTCCTCTGAAACAGAGGTAGAGGACAACGTTACTTTCGTTTTTAAAAGGAAAGCGCCGATCCCGATCTACATATGCGTCTCTGTTCGTGTGAATCTTAATAATGTGCTCGTTGGCAAGTTTCGCCAATGAACACGGCTAAATGCAGCTAAACGTGGCTAAACTAAACATTACAGATCCTAATCCCTCAGCAGAGAGGGGTGGGGCGAGCAGAGCTCATTTGCATTTAAAGGGCCCATGCGATAAAATGAGCTGATATTTTGCAGAGCTGATTTTGACAAGGTAAAAGGGTGTTTTTTTACACAACTATTCAGAATTTTTAACCAAAGTATATTACAGACTTTTCATTAAGACCCTAAAGAATCATATGAACTTGTGGAAAATGGGCATCCGATGACCCCTTTAATACACGAGCTTCACAATTTGAGTTGAATTACTGAAATAAATTAACTTTTCCACGACATTTTAATTTAGATGTTTATATTTTAATTTTATAATTTACCTGTATCTATCATGCAAATATGCTAATTAAAATATTACATGGCCAAAACATGTATCAGGCACCAGTATTCCTGGTCTAGGAGGAATACAAAGGAGTAATGGTCATTTTAAGGACCTGACGGACGCCATTTTGAAAATGGGGCCTTTCTTGGAGTCAAACTTTGGTAAACTTTTAGTATGTTTTTAAGTACATCTGATACTACTGTAAACCACTGAGAAACCTTTTGTTAGAATTTTTTTGGGGTCAAACCATATTTGCAGCTGACTATTATTTGTTAAGCAGGAGTAATTAATTTTTTTTTATTTTTTTGCATTTCAGTTTTTAGATTTTTTATTTTATTAATCGAAATATGGATGGAGTGGACGCGGCGGGCGCAATCATCAAATATATTTAAAAGGAATCCGGCGCCACGGTCCTGACCACATCACTGTCTTTACTGGGTGTTTTTAGAGAAAACCACTGCATTACCGTACTCAATAGCATTAACACAGACTTAACTCCCTGTCCCTTCAAACTTTAGCTGGAATGCCACCGTTTCTGTCACTGCAACTTTTTGAACAGGCAAACAAACACAAGCACACACACAAATTAAATCGTCTGCCTGATGAAAAAAAGTATTTAAAACAGGTTCATATTTTAGAAAATGTAGTTAATATTCGCAACATTATTGATTTATCTCATCCACCCGCAAATAATCAAAATGCATTTTTTTATTACCTGACCAACCAGACCCGCGGATTATCCGCAACGCCCGCGCATATAACAGCCATGCTCTCATCACTAGAACGCGTGCATGTTGAGGGGCGAGCTGAAAGCACTATAGGCCTATTTGTTTTTATCCGTTTGCAAGAAAACTTTATAGTTTCGTTGCAAATGATATGCAAAATATATAATTATACTGTATACACTGTTTTAAAAAATATGAAAAAATAGGGCACTATGTGCTGTGTATGTACAGTCGTGCACAAAAGTTTTGAGAATGACACAAATATTAGTTTTCACAAAGTTTGCTGCTCAACTGGTTTTAGATCTTTGTTTCAGTTGTTTCTGTGATGTACTGAAATATAATTACAAGCACTTCATACGTTTGAAAGGCTTTTATCGACAATTACATGACATTTATGCAAAGAGTTTGCAGTGTTGGCCCTTCTTTTTCAGGACCTCTGCAATTCCACTGGGCATGCTCTCAATCAACTTCTGGCCCAAATCCTGACTGATGGCAACCCATTCTTTCATAATCACTTCTTGGAGTTTGTCAGAATCAGTGGGTTTTTGTTTGTCCACCCGCCTCTTGAGGATTGACCACAAGTTCTCAATGGGATTAAGATCTGGGGAGTTTCCAGGCCATGGACCCAAAATTTTGACGTTTTGGTCCCCGAGCCACGTAGTTATCACTTTTGCCTTATGGCACGGTGCTCCATCGTGCTGGAAAATGCATTGTTCTTCACTAAACTGTTGTTGGATTGTTGGAAGAAGTTGCTGTTGGAGGGTGTTTTAGTACCATTCTTTATTCATGGCTGTGTTTTTTGGGCAAAATTGTGAGTGAGCCCACTCCCTTGGATGAGAAGCAACCCCACACATGAATGGTCTCAGGATGCTTTACTGTTGGCATGACACAGGACTGATGGCAGCGCTCACCTTTTCTTCTCCGGACAAGCCTTTTTCCAGATGCCCCAAACAATCGGAAAGAGGCTTCATCTGAGAATATGACTTTGCCCCAGTCCTCAGCAGTCCATTCGCCATACTTTTTGCAGAAGATCAATCTGTCCCTGATGTTTTTTTTTTGGAGAGAAATGGCTTCTTTGCTGCCCTTCTTGACACCAGGCCATCTTCCAAAAGTCTTGGCCTCACTGTGTGTTCAGATGCGCTCACACCTGCCTGCAGCCATTCCTGAGCAAGCTCTGCACTGGTGGCACTCCGATCCCGCAGCTGAATCCTCTTTAGGAGACCATCCTGGCGCTTACTGGACTTTCTTGGATGCCCTGAAGCCTTCTTAACAATGCAGTGGAAAGTTTTTTTCGGGATTAAGTTAATTTTCATGGCAAAGAAGGACTATGCAATTCATCCGATCACTCTTCATAACATTCTGGAGTATATGCAAATTGCTATTATAAAAACTTAAGCAGCAACTTTTCCAATTTCCAATATTTATGTAATTCTCAAAACTTTTGGCCACAACTGTATGCTGTGAAGGAATTTGGTATAACTATGTTTTTCATCATTATACAGTCTGTTTAAATAATTATCCAGAAACATGTGCAGTGATTATTTATCTTTTTTTCTGTTTAAGTTTAATTAAACTGTAGATTAAAATAAAATAGACCTATTTGGATAAATGATGTGAACGCATCTCCGAAATAATCGCGTACACAGATGCACGTTGCTATTATAGTAGCCTAGTCAGTGCCGAAGAACAGGCAAATAAAATATAGACTGAGGTTACAAAAGTGATTTAGTCAAGATAAGTGAGGAATTTTCTTTCTTGTTTTTTGAGTAACATTAATTACAGGCGGCAGCGGCTGATGTCAATGCACGAATCCAATACACCATTGTTTTCTTTCTCAACTTTTTACATTCACTTAAGACATAACCGATTGTATTTATGGGATATTGACACAATTGAATGTATAAGAATGCGAGAGAGAGAGCTCAGTGCAGTGTTCGTGTTTATGAAATGCGGTTTTTAAATTGACATGCGCAGAAATAAAGAAACAAAATCGAAATTTTATTTTACAACAAGTAATTTGATTCCTGACCTTAGATTTCCAAAAATAACTTTTCGATACTCAACCATCCTACCTAAAAAAATAAAATAAAATAAATAAATATTCTTGCTTGTAAAAAGACCTGTATGGTAACTATGGGGCTATGTAAAATGTTTTGGCAACTTATCATTTATCTTTTTTTCCCTCGATAATTTCGATAATCGTCTGAACCCTGATGTTGACATCGACATCGCAATACTTAATAGACATCGTCGATATACGATAATATCGTCAAATCGCCCAGCCCTAGATAGGACAGTATATGACAGAAGCGAAAAAAAAGAGAGAAGAAAATGGCTTGGGAGAGGTCCACGAGCCGGGACTTGAACTCGGGACGCCTGAGGCGCACTGCCCACAAGGCTATTGGCACAGACTGAAACACTATTTTAATAGTGGAAAACATTACTGAAGACGGTCAGTTCCTCTTAGAAGTACGTATAAACCCCACATATTTCCCTGCCCAAATAAACTAAGCCTAAGCTGGTTGGCTGGTTTTACCTGGTCATCCAGTCTGGTCTTAGTTGGTCAGCAGGCTAGTTTTACGGGGATTTTGGTCACTTCCTTAGCTATCCAGGCTGGTCTTAGATGGTCAGCCTGGGAAGACCAGCTGGAACAACCAGCCAAAACCAGCTTGACCAGCCTAGCCAGGCTGGGAGACCGGCTAAAACCAGCTACTTCAAGTTTAAACCAGCTAAGACCAGCTAACCATCTTATGTTTTTTAGAAGGGTTGTCTTCCTATATTTCAAGCATGCTACAGTCTTTTCTCCTCTTTACAGACTGCTGCAACTAAATAAAACAATAAAATAAATTAAGAAAAATAAAACAAAATAATTATTGTGATGAACCTAATTACATTTCTTATTTTTTAGCACAATAATAGTGCCTAACCATTTAACCATTTCTTATTTCAAACAGAATCTTCACTGCAAAAAATGCTTTTCTTACTTAAAATCTTATTTCAAACAGAAAACAAGGTTATTTTTCTAACCCTATTGGCAGATTATTTTGGTTGTTTTAAGCAAAAACACTTAATTTTGACCTTTTTTTCTGAAAACAAGACAATAATTTTTACTTGTCTAGAAAATCCTTCTTGATTTAAGAAGACAAAAAAATCTAAGAAAAGCATTTTTGCAGTGTTTCCTCCACATACCTCATGTCTCATAAAAAAAAGGAACATCCCTTACCTCGGTCTTGACGTGGTTGTCTCTGTAGCACAGGTGTTGCAGGTATGCTGCGGCATTAGCCTTCACAGATGGAAACTGATGCTCTAGCATGTGGATCACCTCTGGCAGGTCTGGGTCACGCCATGCAAACTCTCTACAAAAAACACACATTGAGCCAATGACAACATTCACTTGAAGCTAGCTTGATTAGCTGTTGATTAACAGAAACACAGAGCAGTTGACGTGAATGCAGCGGGTGTTGATCCAGAACTAAACTGGTAAAAATCGCTGAGCTCTACTAATTAACATCAGTATTGTCAACTACCTTGGGTCCTTCTGTATGCTGTCTACCGAAGGGGATCGTGTGGCATCATCATCCATGGGCTGGCGTGTGTAGCTGGGATCAGGGGACCAGTAAGGGGTAGATTGGTATGCTTCTGTGTATATGGTGTTTAAAGCATAGTTATTTCTTTGGTACATCATGTTACTGCGCTGACTGGAGCTCCGCTGCAGGTTACTCATACCTAAAATACAATAACCACAGCACATGTTGAGAGAACCTTTCATTTTTGTTTTAAACCTTGGACTCTTCGGCCTAAAGAAACATTCCAGATTAATTTAAAATTTCCATCAACAGTGTCTGTTGCATTCTTTACTAAATAACTTTTAATGCACCAACTGCTTTGTTTAAACCCATTCTTCAAATTATCTTCATAAACTATATACTGTCTGAAACATCATTATATTTCTGTTTCTTGTCTTGTCTTATTGCAATGGAAATGTTGAAATATAGATATATCCCCCCTAAAAGTTATAAGCATAAAATCTGAGCAACTTTGAGCATTGATAAAAGATTAGATTTTTTTGCTCTGGTCTTGTATCTTTTCATAATATAGAAGGCACATGAACTACCAGTGCTTCACTACTTGATTTGCATTTGACGATTTTATTACATTTTTCTCAGTGATCATCATTAATTAGTAATTAAAGATTTTGTTTAGCCTGAGGCCCAAAAAAAGCTAAAATGTTGAGTTTGGAAACTCATCTCCATAATTATTAACCAAGCAAATTGTCCAATATGGTGTAAATAAGACATATATGTATTATTTACATTAGATGTTATACATAATTGTTTTAAAATAATTTATTTTAATACAGTTCAAATAAACAAACAAACAAAAAAAAAGATTTCACAAGTTTTTGTAGGTGCGTACCAAAGGGTGACCTGTAGAGTGCAGTCTGGGGGCTGGGGTTCAGGTCTGAAGCTGTTTGGCTGAGGCTGCGGTAAAGGGGTCCCTGGAAGGTCCGGCCCTCATAAATAGGTCCAATATGGCGATCAGGGGAAGTGGCTGACCTCAGATCGGTACCCATCTGACTGTGTTGACTAGCGTAAGATGCTCGCACACCTGATGATGATAATACAATAAAAACAAATAGTTACAGACAAACCATCAGTCATATAACTGACCGGTCCTGCAGATTTGCTTTATTCAACATCAGGAAGATCAGGCCCTGTTTTTTGGAATATGCATCACAACTCATTGTTCAAGCTCTTGTTCTGTCCAGGATGAAATATTGCAATACTCTTTTGACAGGTCTTTCAGTCACTTCTATCTGCAGTTCTGTCTCAAATCTATCTGCAGTTCTGTCTAACTGCAAGATTTATTTTTAATGAGCTGAAAAGAACGCACGTCACACCTCTCTTCATCAATTTGCACTGGCTAGCAATATCGGCTAAAACATATCTCTTCCATCTTTACTTGACCCTCTAACTCTAGCGTCCTCTATTCTAATTCTATTCTTAAAAAAAACAAAAAAAATCTCACCCTTTTATACTTAATCTATTATAAAAAATGTTTTAGATACTCTATTCATTTACCTACCATAAACCATAAACTAACACTGCCTTCTCTGTTCTTGTTGTATCTATCTATTTTTAGGCCTCTAACACTAGCTTGCATTTTTTTTTAAATACTATCAATTTTCTTTTTATTTATTATCTAATTAAAAAAACCTTTGATATGTGTGCTGTGTTAGGCTAATTGAGACTTGTCATAACACTTGCATGTTATTGCTCTTTTGTTGATCTTGATTGCTTCCATTGTCCTCTTTTGTAAGTCGCTTTGGATAAAAGTGTCTGCTAAATGTCTAAATGTAAATGTAAATATACTGACTGACATCGTCATATACTCACTGAAAAAGTATGGTTCCTGTAAAGGATACAAAGGAAAGAAAATTCTGTCATCATTTCAAAATTGAAATATTCTGAAGAATGTTTTGGTCAGATATTCTCAAATATTTTTAATGTTCCACAGAAGTAAAGTAATTGAAGTTTTGGAATGACATGAGGATGAGTAAATGATGATAACATTTTCATTTTCATTTCAATTTTCATCCCTTATCCCTTTAGGCAAATTCTCTCCACTGTTTTTCAACAAATTTACATTAAAAAAACAAAATCATTGTCATTTGAATTTATATAAGTATACAAAGTTATACACATTACATTTAACATTAGATAGTTCACAAGTTTTGAATAACAAATGACAAATCAGCAGATTTTAGGAGAGCCTGAACACAGCTTTCATTCACAATTTTGCCATAATTGGCAGAATGCAAAAAAGTATTAGTGTAGTCATGGCGCCATCTTGTAGTGTGACTGACTGGAAAGCAATGAGGTTGGAGGTGGGACGTCTCAACTTAGATATTTCCAACTCTGACTCCAAACAATGAGGTGTATAACAAAATTCCTACGTTTTTGGGAAACAGTCGAGACTAATTAGTTTCTAATCTAGAACATCATACTAACTGTGATTAAGCAGAGAGTCATCACTTCAAAAAATGTTTTTTTTTTTTTTTTTTTGGCTGGAAACAAGACAAAAAAATCAAAGTAAGAAAATATTTTTTTGCAGTGATGTTGTTATAGGGTAAACACCCCAGGTTGGAGGAGAATCCAAGAAATCACAAAATAATTGGTAGCAATTTATAAGACGTATACAGCAACAACAAAGCATTAAAAATAGTTTACAGTTAATTCATAGTTTATAAATTGTAGTCTCTACATAAAAAATAGGTTTTGTACACATAGCGAGTCGCATTAGTTAACAAATTATTGTTAAAAAAAGTAACTTTTAAATTTTGTATTTTTTTATTTAAGTCTTGTACTTAACTACATTTTAAATCTTATCCATTACTGAGTAAAAAAAAAAAAAATTAAATAAACAAAAAAAAAAAAAAGTGTCCGTGGAGGGAAGGAGGGGATTACGCACCGGAAACTACTTGATGAGCGGGAGAACAAACGCAGCACGCTAACTCAAGAAAGATGGAGACGGACAAGACAGACACACACGATGTACCCATCTGAAAGTGGGATGCTGTTGAATTTGATTTCTTCTGAAACAAAGCCATGGCCATATTTACAAGACCACTTTGAATTTAAGTGCAAGAAAGGCAACAGCTTTATTATGCGGTGTAAACTTTGTTTGCCCAAGACGACTGTATTGACAGCTTACAAAAGCTCAACATCAAACCTGCGCAAGCTTAAGATTAAGGATGAACTGTTAAGATATACAGAAGGGCAGCTCAATTAAAAAAAAACAAAAAAAACTGACAAGTTGTTTATTAGATGTTTGTTATTTGACAGGTCTGTTATCTGACAATGGCACAGTTTTTTCCTAAATATTTGAATGTCCCTGACGCATTTTGACTTAGTTTTGCACTACTGTTTTAGTGTTTAACAAAAGGATGCTCTACTGAATCCACAGTTTATGCCACATTCAGTGGTTGTGATGTTTAATGTTTTATGAGATCATTTGCACCAAAATTACTATTTCCCTAAATGTTTATATGGTTATTTTATTTATTTATTTTATTTTAATGTACTTGTTTTTATTGCACTTTAATTTGTAAAGTTGTTTCCTCAATTAAAAACAACCAGGTTGAGATTTATATCCCCTTGCCTTTTTTGAACTACACTAGAATCCCCCACCCACCTCTGCTGTTCAAATAAAAAAATTAAAAAAAACTCAGTAAAGTTTACTCAGAGTAAAATTTAAATGAGTTACTTTTTACTTTTACTTAAGTAGATTTCTTGACCAGTACTTTTACTTGTACTTAAGTAAAATGTCATTGAAGTAACAGTACTTTTACTTGAGTAGCATATTTTATTACTCTTTCCACCTCAGGAACATAACCATACCTAACTCATGTACAGTTTTTACCTTTTAAAAAGCAAATGGTTTTCACTTTCTATTGAGTTTAAATATAAAAATTATAAATTTAAATTATACATTTTTTATCAACATTTCTTTACTGTTAATTTATAACTTTTTGATGTTGTTATGAACAAAGTAAACATTAGTCAGTGGAAACCAAGATCATCAACCCTTTGACGGCTGGATTCAAAAT
The DNA here is from genome assembly GCF_049309525.1 of Garra rufa. Taxonomy (NCBI): domain Eukaryota; kingdom Metazoa; phylum Chordata; class Actinopteri; order Cypriniformes; family Cyprinidae; genus Garra; species Garra rufa. The sequence goes on from NC_133368.1 coordinate 19,467,583, forward strand.
CACACTGAAACAATACAGGTTGTGTCAAAGCAAGCAGTATTAAATAGGACAACAGTGTGTCAATAACGCAAAGGGACAACAGTAAACAATCAATTTTCAGTTTAAGGCAGTTCATCATCAAGCTCAGTTCAGTTCAAATAGTATACGATATCGCTGGAGATTAAGTGTCCCCAACTAAGCAAGCCAGCAACAAGGAACCAAAACTCCATCGGTGACAGAAATGGAGAAAAAAAACCCAGGCTCGGTCAGGGGGCCAGTTCTCACAGTACCAAACAGAAACAAGAGTATTTTATTTTTGACACAACATTAATTTTACCTCTGAAAAGAACTTTCTTAATTATATATTTAAAATAATCAGATTTTAAATGTAAGATTTTGAAAACAGAAATATAAAATTCAATGATACTTCCACAACTGTACAACAACGCATGCGTTTGGTGCTGCTGAGGCAGGACTGACGCAGAAGAGAAGAAATTGTTGAATAAAGTAATTTTTTTTGGTTTCTTTGCGCGCAAAAGTTTTTCTCCTAGCGCCATAACATTATAGTTGAACCACTGATGTCATATTGACTATTTTATTGACATCCTTACTACCTTTCTGGCCTTTGAACATTGTAATTACAATTGCATTCACATTTGAGTGTTAAATAAAGAAGAACAAAGCATTTGCTGTTTTCTTACCTGTTAAGCTGTCCGGTCGCGGGTCTATCCGCTCGTAGATCTCATAGCTGTGTGTAACGTATGGATTAGATACATCATGAAGCAACGTTCTTGACATCATTGGCCCATAATGCTGCGGTACTGCTGTCATCCCTGGCCTGACTGGTGACCCCGACCCGACCTGCTCGTCTTCTCTTACAGAGCCTACACCTCCGGAATAGGGTGACGTGGTGTGGCTGGCACTGCCCGAGCGGCAGGAACCCATTCTACGCAGGGCAGAAGGAGAGTTCTTTTGTGTGCTCGTGAAAATGGAGGACAGAGGTTTGGGTTCAGTCGTAATCGGGACCCCGTAGGAGCTTCCAATAGTCCGAAGGGACCCTCGAGATGGAGAGACACTGCTTCCATACAGCGGCTGAGTGCGAGTGGGCATTGAACCAACTCGTCGCATAGCACGACCTGGTTTAGGCCCTTCCATCATTCCCGACATCTATAAGAGGAAGCAAACATGCTCTTTTCAACATAGACAAATATTAGGCTTTGATGATGTTCAAAAAAAAATTAGTTGATATAACATTACACTGAAAAAAGGTGCGTATAATTTTTTCTATTACATTAAAAAATGTGACCCTGGACCACAAAACCAGTCATAAGGTTAAATTTTACAAAACTAAGATGTATACATCATATGGAATATAAATAAATAAGCTTTCTACTGATGCATTATTTGTTAAGATAGGACAATATTTGGCCGAGATACAGCTATTTGAAAAGCAGGAATCTGAGGGTGCAAAAAAATCAAAATACTGAGAAAATCACCTTTAAAGTTGTCCAAATTAGGTTCTTAACAATGCATATTACTAATCAAAAATTACATTTTGATATGTTTACAATAGGAATTTTCCAAAAATCTTCATGGAACATGATCTTTACTTAATTTCCTAATGATTTTTGACATAAAAGAAAAATCCAAAATTTTGACCCATACAATGTATTTTTGGCTATTGCTACAAATATACCCCAGCGACTTAAGACTGGTTTTGTGGTCCAGGGTCACAAATGTTTATCCTTTATCTGGTTCAACAGAATTAATTTACTGTCCTGCTATTGATCCAACATAAATAAGTGAAGCTGACTAGATTTGAAATCAAGTTTTGCTGGTGTAATGTCAATAATGACAGTTTTGCATTGTTGCTCAAGCCATGTGACCAATGACGTCGTCAAGGTTCCTTTCATGGGTTCAATTCTACACTGCGTCAATGACACTATGGAAAACACCACAGATGTGATACTGTCTGAAGCCTTTATCCAAGTTTCCAAGTCACAACATCTAGCTACTGGAGTTCCTCAGGGCTCAGTTCTTGGAGAACTGCTCTTCTCTGTCTACATGGCATAACTAGGTTCTGTTATTCAGAGACATGGCTTTTCATTTCACTGCTATGCTGATGACACTCAACTCTACCTTTTACTCCATCCTGATGATCCGATGATAGCTGCACAGATGTCAGCTTGTCTAACAAACATTTCTTGCTGGATGAAGAACCATCATCTTCAACTCAACCTTGCCAAGACAGAACTGCTTGTGGTTCCATCAAACCCATCGTTTCATCAAGAATTCACCATCCAGTTAGGCACATCAACCATAACCCCTTCAAAAACAGCCAGAAACCTTAGAGTTGTAATTGATGATCAGCTGACTTTCTCAGACCACATTTCTAAAATGGCTCGGTCCTGCAGATTTAATTTATTCAACATCAGGAAGATCAGGCCCTTTCTTTTGGAATATGCTTCACAACTCCTTGTTCAAGCTCTTGTTCTGTCCAGGCTGGACTATTGCAATGCTCTTTTGGCAGGTCTTCCAGCCAGTTCTATCAAACCTTTACAATTAATCCAGAATGTGGCTGCAAGATTAATTTTCAACAAGCTGAAAAGAACACACGTCACACCTCCCTTTATCAATTTGCACTGGCTACCAATAGCTGCTCGCATACAATTTAAAGGCATTAATGTTTGCTTACAAAACCACCACTGGCTCTACATTTTTTTTACCTCAATTAATTACTTCAGACTTAAGTGCCCTCTAGGAGCTTATGTTGTCCAGGTGAACAGCACCTTATTGTGCCATCCCAAAGAGGTGCAATAACACTTTCACTGACTTTCTCATTAAATGTACCCTCCTGGTGGAAGGACCTGCCCAACTCAATCCGAACAGCTGAGTCCTTAGCGATCTTCAAGAATCCACTAAAAACACATATCTTCCATCTTTATTTGACCCTCTAACTCTAGCACTCTCTATTCTAATTCTATTCTTTAAAAAATGGCCCTTTTAGACTTGTACTCTATTCATTTTCTTACTACTTGTTTTCTTAAAAAACAAACAAACACTAGTTTATCTGTTCTTTCAGTATTCTATCTATTTTTAGGCCTCTAACACTAGCTTGCTTTTTCTTTTTTATTCTATCCATCTCACCCCAGATTTTATGCCTTTAGGAACTGATTTATGGTCAGGAAGTCTCATGTTCTCTGCTATCTATTTTAGAGCAGTTACTAATTCTCTCAAGTGGACACAGTACGTTTCAAAAATTGTGTTGTTCTGTTTAGTAGATTCATCACGGGAAGAGATACTTATGACAGATGTGTGTGATGCCTTGACACTTATCCTCAAGCAGTGCTTAATCCTTATTTACAGTATATGTATGAATAAGCTTTAAACACATTTCTTAAAATATACACATATACATTTAAATACATAAAGCTGCTTTATAGCAGAAAATCAATTTGTAATTCTAATAATTTAATGTGTGTTTACTTTGTTACTAAGAGGAAAGCGCACAGCTCATATTTAAACATTCATCTAAATGCTGCTCTCAGCATGTTCGCTAACAGTAAATCACTGCATTCATATATCCATTGTTTGTAGTTTTGTAGCTTTCCCACACTCTGCTTTGGCTTTGTTTGTACATCTCATAAGTGTGTCTTCTTCTATTGGACAGGGAAGGCAGAATTACAGTCACATAGCAAGTGCCAAAACCTTTACCAAGTTTTGTACTATTCCAATGAAGCAAAAAAATTCTATAAAACAAAAACAACTACAACAAAAAAGTCAATTAAACTTGACCAAAGATCACTTGCACAACATAAGTTTCTAAAGCACACTGTTCCTACAATTGTGACCACGGTATAGCAAATAATAAATGTAATATTTGAAGTACTGATACATCATGGTAATGTTTTTTTTTTTTTTTAATAATACAGTATTGAAATGAAAAACTGAAAGACATCACAACTGAGAATAATACAGAGCATACACACAAAAAACTAAGAAATATTTGGTAATGACAATTTAGGATGTGAAGGGGTAGAAAAAAAAATATTTATAATGATGCTACTACTACTACTATTATTACTACTAATAAAACACTTAAGGAGAGAGGCTCCATTTTCTTTTCTGCTTTTGATTTTGTGGTGAATCATTAGTCATGACACATATGCTTTTCAAGAGATTTAGCCATTAAGAAGTGAGGGATGTAAGATCAACCTGAAGCTCAGTTGTTCGGTGGTGTCCCACAGCCTGGCCCTCTGCCCTGGAGCTCCTCTGCAGTGTGGCGCCTCCTCCTGAACCAGGTAATGAGTTTTGTAGTCTGTGCTGACACTCGGCCTGTGTCTGACCACTGCTGTAGTAGCTGACAGCATCCTGATAACCACTATCAGAGTAAGAGTTCATCTGGGTAGAACTGTGAGAGTTGCCCACTGACCCTGAGACAGACAGTACAGTATATTTTAGACACTTCATTTTCAAATTCAGAAATATTACTTTACACTAGAGCTTTTGTGTGGATCCCCACACGTTTGATTTCCAAGCTTTGTTTGGTCAAATTTTGCTTGAACAGATGGTTCAAGGTTTAGTTCATGTGAACAGTTTCGCAGCAAGTGTAGAAGCAAATCTGTCCAGACTTGTGGAGGTAAACTGTAATGATGACAATCTGAATGTGTCTGCTCCACCATGCACCAGCACTGTTCTACTTGTCTTCAGTTTCAAGTATTTGGTTCAACAGTGTAACATCGCCCTCTAGAGGTGAAATAAAAGCAGACTCTGGACTGCTTCCCTTCACAGTTTTTTTGTGACATGACAATGCTTTGTACATGAAGAGGATTTAAAATTTGGCAGAGAAAAGCTAAGGTATGTACACAGCATATGTTATAACATAACCGTAGCACTACATACAGTCGTTACATCCAGTCATAAAAATGAAGCTACTAAGAATTATTTGGGAATTTGCTTAAAACTAAGAAGTGCATGTCTGAAGACAAAAACAACATCCTAATTTGCGGTTTTGAATAAACAATGACAAAATACACTCCGTGCAGTTCCAGGATGCTTTTATTTTCAGGGTTGAGTGCGATCAAGGTTAATCAATTTCATCATGGGTTTTAGTTTATTTAATGGAGTGACAACCGTAGTTTTTCAGGACTCTCAAAGCCTGCTGTATAAATAGAACTGTACTGCCCTGCTCTTTACTAAGGTATAAAAGCTGTCGTGGATTATTTAATGATTAAAATCACACTGGGGATCCCCCTTTGTTAAACCTGGATTTATCCATTCACTCATTGATTCCATACCTGCAGCTCTCCAGGGAAGAGACATCTCAGAGGAGCTAAAAAAACAAAAAGAACAAACAGAAAATAAGTTAATTTATGTTTCTGTCACATAAAATCACTGCCTCTAATGTATGTCAGTCAAAGCTTTCACATTTTGACATGGATTTCAAAACTTTCAGATTGCATCCTTTGATAGTAGAAAGTCATACAAATTTATAGGAGTACAAATAAAAAATAAAAAATTGAAACACAAGGACTAGTAAATGATGACATTTAACAGGTCATAATATAACAAAATTCAACATATCATCAATAACTAAGCAGTACATCTAAACCAGCATACTGCTCTTAAACTGCAGAGGGGTGAGTGACACTTCACCTGCTCAATTGTGAGTGTGTTTCGCATCATCACTCCACCCAGAAATATATACAGTATGTGTAAATCCATCAAAGTACAGGGAGGAGTCCTGGTCAAAAGTATAAACACCCCTACAGTTAGGGATGGTTAGGTCTTCTGAGATTTCTGCTGGCTGAAAGCGAAAATCAGAGGTGTAAAATACTTGAGTAATTTGAGTCATTGATTACTGTACTGTAGTAGTATTTTGGGGGATTTGTACTTTACTCAAGTACAATTTAAACAGACTACTTGTACTTGTACTTGATTACACTTCTGAAGAAATATACATTACTTTTTACTCCTTACGACTTTATTTAATCTTGAAAAGTACATTACATTTTTATCTTATCTTATGCATGTTAAATATGGTAAACAGAAGATGAAACATGCATGTCTTATGTGAGAATCAATGATCATTGTTTTTATGCATCAAACACACACATTTCTACTTCAGTTATGACTTTCATCAGGTAAATGTCTGGTTTCAAAAGTTCACTATCAAATCTGAGGAAGCATATTGAGGTAAAACAGTTGTGTTTCCCCTCCAAAAAAGTTGATTCATTATTCATTCTCATTTTGATAGAGCCATCAGCTGAATAATATATTAATATATTAACATATTAACATACTATATTAGCTGAATGCACAAAATTGCAAATAAAAACAGTGATGAAAACTGAATATATATATATATTTGTGGGAATGTTTTTTTTTAATTAAAGGTTGTATCAGCGATTTCTAGGCTGAAAAACAAAGTGTCAATTTCAGCTGACCTTTCTTCACGATCCGCTCGCTGCCTGCCCCATAAATTGTCTGTGAAAAAACCGCGTCTCTCTGGTCAGCCTAGGGTCCGAGATATGCCAAAAAAACAATCGGCACTACCAACCTTTCCACACATAAACAAACATTGTTCCAACCAATCAGCGTCAGGGGTTTGGTGTTGTGGACTTTCGCTCCGCCTCCCTCACATCCCTGCACCAGTAGGAAAGTCCACAACACCAAACCCCTGTTACAAATGCTACAAATCTCCCAAAAAAGTGTTTAAATAAAAATTGTGTGTTAAATTGATTGTAATGTTCTTACCAGGTAGTGGATAACTACCACTTCATTGTAATTGTATTTACAATATGTCATTATATGACATGATTTGCTCAATAATTAATTTAATTAGTCGCAAATAATTATTTATCAATATTTTTTGAGAAAAACTCTAAATGCCCCAGATAAACTAAAAGATGAATTATACTTTTAGACAGTGACATTGAATACTGTAGACAACAGAAAAAAAGTGGCCTTTCAAAACGTTAATGTTGTATGTTTTAATTGTATGACTCTACTCAATAATTCAATACATTCTTGCAATCTGTCTGGAATATGTTTCTAGCCTCTGCATCACATCTTGCTTTTCAAAGGGATAGTTTACCCAAAGATGAAAATTCTCTTCATAGCTTAGCATAGATCATTGAATCCTATTAGACCAGTAGCATCGCGTTCAAAAATGACCAACGAGTTTCCATATTTGTCCTATTTAAAACTTGACTCTTCTGTAGTTATATTGTGTACTAAGACCAGCGGAAATGCAAAGCTTCAATTTTCTAGGCTGATAAGATTAGGAACTACTCTCCCATTCCGGTGTAATAGTCAATGAAGTTTGCTGCCCTAATAAGGCTGAACCAGGAGCAGTAATACCACGAAGCACATGTGCAAATGCTAAACTAGCTGGGAACTCATTTCTGATAATACTCCGCCTGCTTTGGCCATATTACGGCAGCAAACTTCCTTGACTATTACGCCGGAATGGAAGTGTAGTTCCTAATCTTATCAGCCTAGAAACTCACAGCTTTGCATTTCCGCTGGTCTTAGTACACGATATAACTACAGAAGAGTCAAGTTTTAAATAGGACAAATATGGAAACTCGTTGGTCATTTTTGAACGCGATGCTACTGGTCTAATAGGATTCAATGATCTATGCTAAGCTATGCTAAAAGTGATATCGCCAGAACAGGAGAACGGCTGAATGGATTTCAAAACGGTAAAAATCAACTTATTAACTCGGGGGGAGTTGGAGAATGAGCCTATTTCCAAAAAAAAGTGGAGTGTTCCTTTAAGAAGACCCTGATTCATTAACAGGGGTTGCATGAGTTACTGTCATATTGACTTTTGGATGTCCCATAAATTTGTGTTATATGAAGAGAGATGATTCTTTTTTCTAAAGGTCTTTGTTTGTGTTCATCTGATAATCAAACCTCTGTATGTCTATTCGAAAAAAAAAAAAAAAAAGTATGTTACATGGATCACGGAAGCGGGGGGGCGCCCAGGCCTGGGCCCGGGTAACTTTTGAGGTCTGGTACAACTTATGATAGCCTATACAAACATACAAAGGCTATAGGCTCATATGGATTAATCATTAAAAGATCACAATCTCGATTCATACACATGCAGTCCTATTGATATATGATGATGATTCCGCTATGTCTGTCTGTTAAACCTTTGAAATAACAATCACGTTCGAATATTTAAAACTGTTTTCACGCAGCCGCTGATCCAGAGAGAGCAGTTCTTGTCATGTAGCTTTATGTTTGAAACAGCTTCACAAGCAGGCTACACAGTAAAAACTTGTTTTACATTTCTGTGCTGCAAACATTAATTAATACCAAAAATTATTGGGATGAAAGTTTATAGTCCGGCCAGTGACTCTTAAAATGTATTTGATGTCTGAATCATTCATTCAAGAGATTCAAAAACTTGAAACAAAATTTTTTATTTCAATTGATTTTTTTTTGTTTTTTTACATTTATTTTTTTTAAATAGACTCATTTATAACATTTTAGACATTTATAAATAGACTTATTTATAACATAATAATATTTTCTCTAATATTAAAATGTAGACTAGCATGTAAAATCTTACAGAGGTTTTTAGTGTTTTATTTAGGGTTTTAGTGCCCCAGTAGTGCTGAGTTTATGGGCATAATCACTAAAAAAAATTTAACTCATTCTAATTCATTGTGATCTCACAAAGTTACGTTATAATCAGGGTTTTGTGCCAGAATCCGATCAGCATGAATCTTTTGTGGCAAGGTTGTTATTTTTGCATTTTAAATTTTTGTATTTTTTATTTTAATGTCACTTTTAATTTTGCTACAAAATTCAGTTTCATTTGTATTGGTTTCTTAATTTAGGTTTAGTTTTTATTTTGTACGGGGCTATGAAAACAATTATTCATTTTTGATCAGTATTATTTTATTTCAGTTATTTCAGTTTTCCTAACTGTTGTTAATCTGGTTTCGTTTTAGTTTTTTATTTATTTGGACGTTTCATTTTTTGGACATCTTTCTGTTTTTCTTTCTTTGCCTATTTGCCTTTTTTTCGTTAAATACAGGTCTTAATACAACATATTTTACCGTTTAAACATATATACAATATTTCTTACATTTAAACTCGTTAAACAAGAATTTTAGAAGTAAAAATTCATTTTATAATCGTTGAAAAAAAGATGATAACTCTTTAGTTTGCTTTGCATTGAATAAAATGATTTACAGCAAAGAAACAGTTTTATAGATTAAATAAAACATATATTTACCAAAGAAATGCAAGTCGCGGCACTGAGAACTACGCCTGAAGAACAACCGCTGTTGTTGCCACTGTCCTGGTAATAACGCAAGTTGGTCCACCAATGTGATTGCATGAATATTCCGGTCACTTGCCAGATCAGTCACAACACTTTGTTCTGGGTTTGTGACAGTACAACCTCTTATGTTTTAATAGGAAAATATGATAACCTAAGAAATGTTGAAACAGTAGTTATATTACTATACTTCAGCTTTTGGGAGTTTTTTTCATAATTAGATACTATGCAATTTTCTGTGAAACTCTGACTTCCCCAAAATTCGATGTCTGATGGCTCTGACAAAAAATCTAGCCAAAAAGTTGTGTATGCTTCCTAGAATGTAAATAAATTTGCAATGCTTCACTCAACATCCACCAGGTGACACACGGAACAACATACTGTAGCTTAACACACAGTAAATGGGCCAAATCAGGGCCACTTCAGCTTTGCAATGGTTGTCTTGAATCAATCTTTAAATATGCCTGGGCTTAGAGGTTACATAATATGTTTAACATAGAACAACCATATTCTTTGGCAGCATCAGAAAATTTGTTAACTGCAAATTTATTGCGAGAAAACGTACTCGGTTACTAACGTAACCTCGGTTCTCTCAGAGAGGGAACGAGTACTGCGTAGCTTTACGCTAGGGGAAAATCCTTTCCGCGAGAGATATTGAAGCCAAAAAATTATCCTTAATTTTGTATTAATGTAAAACGCGTTGCCGCGGTGAGCAGACATAGGCGAGGCGTACTGCGTGCCTATTGGCTGCTCCGCAGCAACTGCAGCACCTATCGAGCGAGGCTTGGCGCGATGTCAGCTCCAATGAGAGCATTTCGCGCCTGATACGTCATCTCCCGCCGAAAGTGGCGTGATCCCAGCCTATAAATATCGCTCGCAGGTAGCTACACTCTGGTTTTTTCATCATAAAAGCGCCCAGAGCACACGCTTGCACGGCAAGGTACGCAGTACTCGTTCCCTCTCTGAGAGAACCGAGGTTACGTTAGTAACCGAGTACGTTCTCTTACGAGAGGTCTCTCCTACTGCGTAGCTTTACGCTAGGGGAACGCCCTGTAAAACGCCGTGCATGCCAAGATCTGATACCATAGACCCTAGGGCCATAGCCCGGGGTTCATATAGTGTTTAAACGTATAAGGGGATTAGTGCCCTAAAACACTGGCTCCTGGTGTATCCGGGCAGGTAAACGGCCTGGATAAACTTGGAACATGGGTCTAGATATCTGTTAATATCTAGACCGACAGCAGTTTGGCCTGTAGGGCAGGAACCTCCAGGTTGTAGAATCTTATAAATGTAGACGGAGAGGCCCAGCCTGCCGCCGTACAAATATCTTGCAAGTCGATCCCACTCGACCAAGCCCACGACGAGGCCACGCCCCTCGTGGAATGTGCTCTGACACCCAGCGGGCATTGCCTGCCCTTGGACTCGTACGCCAGTGCAATAGCATCCACTATCCATCTGGATAGAGTCTGTTTTGACGCAGCCATTCCCTTAGAATGCCCGTAAAACGAGACAAACAGCTGTTCTGTCTGTCTAAAAGCAGACGTGCGTGACACATAGACTCTTAGCGCTCTAACTGGACATAAGAGTCTCGCGTCAGCCTCTTCATCCACAGCCGGTAGAGCAGACAGTGCGATGACCTGTGCTCGAAACGGTGTGTTAATAGACTTTGGCACGTATCCGTGCTTGGGTTTGAGTATGACTTTTGAGTCGTTGGGTCCAAACTCCATGCATGTCGCGCCCACTGAAAGCGCGTGCAAGTCTCCTACGCGCTTCACTGAAGCAAGCGCTAGTAGGAATATAGCCTTAAGAGACAGATATTTTAATTCAGCCGCCTGTAGTGGTTCAAATGGTTCGCTCTTCATAGCGTCCAACACCACAGAAAGGTCCCATGTTGGGACTGAAGGCGGTCTGGGTGGATTTAACCTCTTAGCTCCTTTAAGGAAGCGTATGATTAAATCGTTCCTCCCTATTGACTGACCTAGCGTTGTCCTCGAGAACGCTGCTATGGCCGCCACATAAACTTTGAGCGTGGACGGGGACCTGCCCTTGTCCAGCAGCTCTTGTAGGAAAGAAAGTACATCTGTCACACCACAGTCTGTGGGTGTGGATCCGCGGGCTGTGCACCAGTCCGCAAATATCGACCACTTCGAGGCATAGAGCCGTCTAGTAGATGGAGCTCTAGCCTGTGTGATCGTTGATATCACTCCTGTGGGGAGTTCATCATATATTCCCTGGTGACCCATACATGAAGGGACCACAGCTCGGGATGGGGGTGCCAGATCGCGCCGCCCGCCTGCGAGAGGAGGTCTCTCCTCACAGGTATTGGCCACGGTGCGATGCTCGTCATCTGCATCAGCGCTGGGAACCAAGTCTGGTTTCCCCAAAACGGCGCTATCAGCAGAATTGCACACTTTTCCTCTTTCACCCTCTCTATCACCTGAGGTAGGAGAGAGACCGGGGGAAAAGCATAAAGAGGACGGCGGGGCCACGTATGGGCTAGTGCGTCCTTGGCTTTGGAAAAGAATTCTGGGCAATGAGCGTTGTCCTGAGATGCAAATAGATCTATCTCCGCTCTGCCGAATACCTTCCATAATAGCTGCACCGTTTGAGGGTGCAGCGACCATTCGCCCGCCGGAACATTGTTCCTGGACCGTCTGTCTGGTCCTACATTTAGGGTCCCCCGCACGTGCGCTGCCCTCAGCGAGCACAGGTTGCGATGAGCCCATACCAGAAGGCGTTCTGCAAGTGCATGCAGGTTTCTGGACCTGAGTCCGCCCTGGCGATTTATGTAAGCCACTACCGATGTGTTGTCGGAGCGGACTAATACATGACTTCCCTTCAATAGGGGAAGAAAATATGTCAGCGCATTCTCCACTGCTATCATTTCAAGGCAGTTGATATGCAGTGACTTCTCTCGTTCTGACCATAGGCCGAACGCCGGTCTGCCCTCTAGCAGCGCCCCCCATCCCGAGGTGGACGCGTCCGTGGACACTACTTTCACCCTCGAGGGTCTCTCTAGAGTGACACCTTTTCGGTACCAGTCGGCTGCTCTCCACGGCATCAGGGCTGTAACGCAACTCTGATCGATCGTGAGACGGAGTCGACCGGACGGCCACGCTCGGCGCGGCACGCGCGCTTTCAGCCAGAACTGCAGTGGGCGCATGCAAAGCACCCTTAACTGTAGAACTGATGATGCTGAAGCCATAAGACCTAACACTCTTTGAAAGGTCTTGAGCGGGGCAGACTTGCTGCGGCAGAGCGCGCTCACTGCGCTCTGAACGTTCAGCGCGCGCACTGACGAAAGCTTCGCTGTCATTGCCAGCGAGTCCAATTCTATGCCCAGGAAGGAGATATTCTGGCTGGGGTTCAGCGAGCTTTTCTCCCAATTGACTTTCAAACCCAAGTTCTCGAGGTGATCGAGTAACATGGTCGTGTGTTCCCTGAGCATTGAGTGAGATTGCGCTAAAATCAGCCAATCGTCCAAATAATTCAGTATTCGCACGCCTTTCTGTCTGAGCGGGGCGAGCGCTGCGTCCATGCACTTCGTAAATGTACGGGGTGCTAGGGACAAACCGAATGGCAGGACTGTGTACTGATAAGCTTGGCCCTTGAAGGCGAATCTCAAAAATCGCCTGTGACGCGACGCTATCTGTATTTGAAAATACGCGTCTTTCAGATCCACTGACACAAACCAGTCTCCTCGGCACACTTGTGCGAGGATTTTCTTGGTTGTGAGCATTCTGAACTTTCGCTTCACTAGCGCTTTGTTCAGTTGCCTTAGATCTAGTGGTCACTTCGGCTCGTAGCAGGTGTGCTGCATCTGCCTTTATCGTGGTCTCGACGCGCGCCGTGTAACGGCGAGGGCGTCGTCGAAACTGGAGCGAATAGCCTCTCTTTATAATGTCCAGCACCCATTTTGAGACCCCTGGGAGTTTTTCCCCATGCATCTGCATGTAATGCGAGGGGGTGGGTGCGAAGCGCGCTCCGATCTGTTACTAACGGAGCCGCTTCGGTGTCTGTGACATGCAAGGCTCGGGGTACGCTGACCGCGGGGACTGCTTTCTCTGTGTGTATATGTGGTTGCGTGGTAACGGGCACATTTAACACACTCGATGCAGCTTTTAGCCGCGTAGACTGGGCGTCGTCCGGTTTACAGAAACCGTAAGACCTGCCTGATGTAATATGTGTGGGCACTCTGGGGTGGGCACATATACCACATGCGAAGTCGGTGAAACTGTAGCGAATAGCCTCCTTTAATAATGTCCAGCACCCATTGTGAAACCCCTGGGAGCTTTTCCCATGCATTTACCTGTAACGCAAGGGGGTAGGTGCGAAGCGCGCTCCGATCTGTCAATAACGGAGTCGCTTCGGTGCGTTGTGACGCACGAGTGACTGTGACATTCGAGGCTCGGGGTACACTGACCGCGGGGACTGCTATCTTTGTGTGTATATGTGGTTGCGTAGTAACGGGCACATTCAACACACTCAGCGCAGCCTTTAGCCGTGTAGACGGGGCGTCGTCCGGTTCATTTTTACAGCAACCGTAAGACCTGCCTGATGTGATATGTGTGGGCACTCTGGGGTGGGCACATTTATCACATGTGAAGCGCAGCCGATTCGGGTCGACTTTATGTGCGCGGGTTTTGTATGACAGGATATGCTCATGTGTATGTGCATGCGAGCTACACACAAAACACCTTCGGCTATGGCCGGAACACCCAAAAATACACTCCTTTGAGGATTTAATTGGGTAGCCGTGAGAACGGCTCTTGAGTGCAGACAAGCAGGCTGCAGCGCCGGCTTGATGACTGCGGATAATGCTGGAACAGCCACATTTCTTGGAGCTGAGCGAGCGAATACTTTCGGTGGGAGTCTGGCACTGTGAAGCGGGCACATTTAACACTCCAAAACAACGTTCGCCTGCATAGAGCGAATGCACTGTTGGTTTCGTTTTAACAGAAACCGGTTGACGTGCATAATGAGGTGTCTGTGAGCACTGTGAAGCGGGCACATTTAACACTCCAAAGCATAGAGTTAATGCACTGTTGGTTTCGTTTTTACAGAAACCAACAGTGCATAATGTGGTGTCTGTGGGCACTGTGAAGCGGGCACATTTACCACGTGTGACGCGCAATCGATCTGAGTCGATTTTATGTGCGCTGTGCTTGTGTGTAGAGATGAGCACTGGTTAGTGGGCATATTCTTACAACACGTGAAACACCATTGGCCGTGGCCGGGACACCAGATAATACACTTTATTGGGAGTTTATCTGTGTAGCCGTGGGAACGACTTTTGTGTGCAGGCAAACGGGCGACGGAGCCGGTTTGTTGGCTGCAGAAAACACTGGAACAGTCACATTTCCTGGGACTGGACGAGCGAATAACTTTGGTGGGGGACCGGCAACAGCGGGACTCGTACACCGTCGTTTTCCTAGTTGCTAGGACGATTTCGGAGGCTCAGGTTTCAACTCAATCCTGGGCCGCGGGCCGCGTCTGGCGGGGCGGCGGCCGGACGAGAAAAACATCAGAAACCGTTAACCACGGGTGCCTCTCAGCAACGGTGAGAGGCCACGCGTTCCCGCTCTGGCGGGAAACGGAAATCCTCTTCCTCCTTCATGGCCCCCCTCGTCAGCGACGTCGATGGAAGCGGTGGCATACAGCGGCCGCTTTACGTCCGGAACAGAGGCTGACGAGGTCGATGAAGCAGGCGGGCGAACCGGCGAGCTTTGTCGGCTGGAGGAAGGGTCCGGGGCCCGCTGGGCACAGCGCTTTTTACGGCGCGACACCGCGCGGGCGGGGGAACAGTCTCAGTGAAGAAGGCAAGGCAAGTCCTCAGAGTCGCCATTGGCATCTGCACGAGCCGTATGAAAGCATCTTTAAAAAGACACTTTGCTCTCTTAGAGAAACAGTGTGTATCGCAGCGGCGACACACACTGTAGATTATAAAGGATATAGGCGCCGGAAAGCGCAGCAGGAAGGCACGGAAGGCGGCGTGGCCAGCAGCTCCAAATGGCTCGTCCCGCTGAGATGCTTGCAGTCGACGGCGGCTTCTTCTCCGGCTCCAGCGATGCGTGAGCTTCGCTTGAAGGATGAAAAAATCAGAGTGTAGCTACCTGCGAGCGATATTTATAGGCTGGGATCACGCCACTTTCGGCGGGAGATGACGTATCAGGCGCGAAATGCTCTCATTGGAGCTGACATCGCGCCAAGCCTCGCTCGATAGGTGCTGCAGTTGCTGCGGAGCAGCCAATAGGCACGCAGTACGCCTCGCCTATGTCTGCTCACCGCGGCAACGCGTTTTACATTAATACAAAATTAAGGATAATTTTTTGGCTTCAATATCTCTCGCGGAAAGGATTTTCCCCTAGCGTAAAGCTACGCAGTAGGAGAGACCTCTCGTAAGAGAACAAAATATTCACAAAATGAAAAACAATACATTAGAAAATCTATTTACACATCACTGCAAGAGTGTAATGCAGTGCATCATTATTTTATGTTTTGTAAACGTGTAATTTATTGCTCTCCGCAAATATCTATTTGCATAATTACTTTAACTCTAGTAAGTACTTGATTACTCTGTTACAATGACATGAGCAATGCAACAGTTGCATTATTATTCTTTTCAAGTTTTTTTTTGGCATTTACAGGTTAACAAGTTTGTGTCAATCATTCTTAGAAAGCAAAAAAATGTAACCAATGCTACCGCTTTTAAAGCTCATTTTTAGGGTTGTAGCTGCCACTCTGTGCCACTCTTGTGGCCACGGCCCCGATGTGATGTGGTGTGACAGATCACTGTATATTTATCATATAAATAATTAATAAATAAATAAGTTATAAATAAATAAATAATAAATACGTTTAAACAAACCTGGCATACATTTTTTATTACTGATTATTATATCTAAAATTAAATAGCAATTGAATTTAATAGTCTGGAATCTTAATTGTAACCTTACATATTTTAGTAATGTGCACGTAATAGAGTTATATACTGTAGTTACAGAATTAGAATTATTCTTCAGTTTCAGAAGCAGTTTCATGTTTAGTATTTCATGTTAACACCACAAAAAAAATGTGTTTCATGACTCTTTGGCTTTCTTTACAACAAGACGCCTATTTTCACTTGTTTTACAACATGCAAGAAATGCTTTGCTGTATCCTCACAACTGCAGTTGCTGTTGACACAATGCATATTCTCAAGCCGGCTTTGCTTATATACCGAAATATTTGCTCCTTGCATATCACATACACAATTTGTTAAACACGAACATCATTTAATCCTTATGCAGACCTTGGAATAATGAACGTTGACTTAGTCTTAAGATGCTTATGTGTAATGCTAATTTTCGTGTTTACAGGAAACATTTGTTTCATTTGAGTCATGAACTGAGAAACCAAAATTCCCTTGATCTTCCCTTGATATAAGAGGTCATACTATAAAAACATCCTGTAAATTTCAGATCTCAAAATGTTTTAGTTAGTCTAAAAACAGTTTGCCAAAACAACAGCGTAGGGCTGAGCGATTTGGCCTAAAATCAAAATCTCGATTAATTGAACATTTTAACCCGATTACGATTAATGAATAAAATTATATTTAAATAATATTTATTTTTTGCCCTCATAGTTCACTGACAAATTTTGTACAGTAAATATGCGCACATATTACAAGTGAGAGATTTTTGAATGAAGGGTGCACACACTATCTACTATCTATAATTATTTATTGAACATCAGTGTTGAACAACTGAAATTAAAGCACACATTGCTTAAAACAAAGAGTCACATTTTTCTTAAATTAGTGAAAATAAATAACTTGCACTTTTGTAAACAAAATAAATTATTTATAAAATAATAATAAATATTAAAAGTAGAAAATAAGCAGTATCTCTTCTAAATAAAATTACTCTTGTATATCTTGTAAATACTTTTTACTGTATAAATACTGTTTAAGATCTCCATCGACATGTTGGCAGAATAACGTAACGTAACGGAGCGGGGTCACGTGACTCCACACGCAGTAGTGTTTTTAAAGGGAAAGTAATTGAAATAATTGACCTGGAAAAATTTGATCGATTATAGGTTCTGAATGTCGATTTCGATTACTTTCCGATTAATCGCCCAGCCCTACAACAGCGCCACTGCCCGTTTAGTCTCGCCCACTGATTCACGCATAGTGTTTACGAGAGAGGCGAAACCAAATGATAAAGATGGTTCTGTGCAGTACCAAGACATGGAAAAAGTGTTTGCATTGGCATCCTTCTGATCCCAACGTTAGGAAAGAGTGAATGAACTTTATTTTGAATGATCTAGACAGCATCAGTAAGAACTTGGTCCTATTTTCACTTCAATTTATAGCAGATTTGTTTACAAACAAAGCACAATGCGACACAGGATTTTCAAAAAGTGAGTAACTGTTTTCCTTAGCGTTTTTGACCTAAATCACAGCAGCGTCCATCTGAGGAATGTACGCTGTTAAAGGATTAGTTCACTTTCAGAACTCAAATATACAGATAATATACTCACCCTCTTGTCATCCAAGATGTTAATCTGTTTCTGTCTTCAGTCGTAAAGAAATTATGTTTTTTAAAGGAAACATTTCAGGATTTCTCTCCATATAATGGATATGTATGGTGACCTCGAACTTCCAAAATGCAGTTTAAATGCAGCTTTAAAGGGCTCTAAATGATCCCAGCCGAGGGAGAAGGGTCTTATCTAGCGAAACGATTGGTTATTTTGTTTAGAGCCCTTTGAAGGTGCATTTAAACTGCATTTTGGAAGTTCAAACTTGGGGGCACCATACATATCCATTATACGGAGAGAAATGTTTTCCTCAAAAAACATATATATATTTTTTTATGACTGAAGAAAGAAAGACATGAATATCTTGGATGACAAGGGGTGAGTACATTATCTGTAAATTTCTGTTTTGAAAGTGAACTAATCCTTTAATACACATTAGCCAATCATAGCAGTGGGCGTTTAATGTAAAAATCTTGATAACATTATAAGTGGAACTCAGAGAACAGTCAAAAACAAAAAAACTAATGCAGTTCATGACCCCTTTAATACTGATCTATTAGTGGCCCTCCAGGAGCAGGATTGGACACCTATAGTTTAGATTGTTTTGGAATATCTAAAGATAAATGTCAGACTTTTTCCTAATATTAGACTGAGAAAATCATACATGATTTGGTGGAAAAAAATTTGGTCCAAAAAAGAAAAGGCAGATTCAAAATCCTTACTTTCCACTCCACTCTCCCGATTGTTGGGTATTTAATTTTAATATTTAGTAGTGGTGCTAGATCACTTGATGAGGTCCTAAAAGCTTTCTTAAAAAGGCAAAAGAACGCATACGTTTTTTTTGCGTACGTTTTTTTTTATTTTATATATATATATATATATATATATATATATATATATATAAAAATATAAAAACAATTAAAAACCAACAGACTGATGAAAATGCAGGACATTTTCTCAATATGCGACGTGCAGGACAAGGGGTGAAAATACTGTGCAGTACAACGCAAAACTAGTGGTCACCCTAGCAGTAATCAGTGATCAAATGTGCATCAAAATATGTAATAATACTATTAATAATTAATATTGAATAATTTTAAACTGAATAATTATTTTATTTGCATTTCATTACACACACAAACCTGAAAATGGCTTGCCCATGTTTAATGTGCTCTGCTGCTCTTCTGAGAGAGGTTTACAGATCCACTGACTAATCAGATCATCATAGGGTGACCAGATGAGATTGGTAGAAATTCGGGACGGGGGTGGGGGGTGGGGGGTAATGAATAATGAATAATAAAGATAATGAATTTCAAACGATAGGGACTGAACCAATCATGTTTTTATTAATATAAGTAACCTACATATACATATAATTTTATATAATATAGAAGTAACGTTAGGCTATTTTTATACTTCAAACTGAAGTTAATGAACCAATCATATTTTTATTAACAAGTACATATGCATATAAATTGATATAGCCTAATACGTAGGCTACAGAAGTATTATTTTGAACACGGTGCCTCGCCCTCGACCGGTCTGACTTCTTCACGCGACTTCTGCCTGCACTTTCAATTTATCAGTGCATATCTTAATGCGCGCCTACGGTATATCTAAAAAAAAAAAAAAAAAAACCAAGATGCTGCAGCCAATGAGCAGCCGGCGGGGGCTGGTTGCCAGGCTGCAGGATGACTCAACCTCGCTCCACGGACAGTTTTTTATGTTTTATCAGACAATAACTATTTAAGATTTTGCTTCAGTATAATTTTCGGGACAATTAGAGCGGGATTCGGGATTCGGGACAGCAGCTTAGATTTCGGGACTGTCCTGAATTTTTCGGGACGTCTGGTCACCCTAGATCATCAGCTTTAGTACGCGACCAAGAATGAAACATGACTGTCCCCTATTGGTCATGTCTTTCTCTGCCAGAGTACTCCTTGTGGTGCTGTGCTAATCGGAAAAGTATGCAGAAAGTCTTTAAACGCAGTACAATCTGTTAAACAGAGCTGAGAGTATTCCAGGCTTATTAGCAGAAGTAGAATCTGGATATTTTTGGGAAATGTGATGTTTTTTTTTTTCTTCTTCAAACTTTTGACTCAAAGGCCCCATGCTATCCAACACAATATTGCCTCGCATCCAAAATCCAATCAGATTCTGAAAATCCTGATCCAATTATAAAATGATTCTTGACTTTTTTCTTATTAATTAATGTTAATTGACTTTAGGTAAAAATAAATTTGAGATTACCTTACTTATATAAGAACTACTTAAAAAAAATTAATAATGAATAATAAATCAAAACACTATATGGACAAGTATTGGGACACTTCCAAAACTGTGGCAACAAAGATGGAAATAATTCATGTTTTTAAAAGTTGTATTTCTGTTGCAACCATTTTGGAAGTGTCTAAAATGACTGTACCCATATGTACAAGTCATTGGTGTTTGGTGATTGTTTTTTGGCTCAAGGACTTGGCTTACTGCAGACTAGTCAAGTTCTTTCTGACTGACTGAATTAGCAATTTCTTTTTGAACCTTGCCTTATACAAAGAGGTCATGAGTGAATAGAAAAGGGTTCTGTCAATGCTGTTGAAATTAAAAGCACACAATTGCCTAGATTAGAATATCATTATATGCTTAAACATTAGGATTTGTACCCATGGAAATTACTAAAGTACTCAAACATGTGTATGTATGTATGATTTGCTCTGACCATACTATGTTTACATTAATTTTGCATCATAAAAGCATTTGGAGATGTAGGTGTATTTAACCGTTTTGCATAAAAAAGAGAAAAAAATTAAATAAAGAGAGAACTGCAAAAGATTGCCACATTCCTGTACACAGAGGATATTTCCTGTATTTCTGTTGTAAATAAGACAAGAAGTTGCTTGTTTTCAAACTTCTCTTTATTAAAGCAAAACATGAGTGTTTATATTAAATCAATTAACCAGGATTTATTGTGTGATTCTAGAAGATTCAAGAACAGAATGTTGTTTACTAAAAACAGGTAAGTAATTGTATTTTCAATTCAATTTTGTATATTCAAGTTATTTCATTTTATTTAAAATGTTTTAACAACTTTTATGTTGCTGTTCTCTACTAATCTCTCTCTCTCTTCCACTACTTTCTTCTGGATACTAAATGAAAAAAAGAGTAAAGTAAATGCATCACTGGTCAGTGGTCAGCGGGGTAATGCCGCATTCGTGTTGTGTGTGTGTGTGTGTGTGTGTGTGTGTGTGTGTGTGTACCCGCCACTAGCAGCTCCTGGGGATTCTGAACTCAGTCGGCATCTTTCCAGCTGATTGGCCACAATCTGTCGCTCCACCTCCAATTCCCGAGTCAAACGCTCAAACTGCAGCTCCTAAACACAATACACACACTCAGTCTCTGTCTCTGATGAAGAACAGTATTATGATTGAGACTCGAAATGAAAGCCAGCAGTAAACACACTGCATGTACCATAGAGCAACCTAAAAAGGCTTAAAATCCCCTCAACAAACACATACATGCACCATAGTGTAACTGTTAGTACTCTATCCTGTAGCACTGAGGAGGTAAAGCACTGCTCTAAAATGTAACAAGTATTAAGTTTAATTCTCAACACACAGAGAGAGCAGCACTCTAGAGAACAATCTGTTGACATGAGACATCAAGCTTTACACTCCCACTGTAGGAAACTAGCAGACCTGATCCACTAACTCAAACCCTGTCAGCAATCGTTTTATGCCCTGCATTTCAGTGGGCCTGTGACTGTAGCAAATGTCCAGTATTTTGGATTAAAAACACCTGATAAATAACAATGTAGTAACCCTTCAGAGAGCACACACACCATATAGCCATAAAGCTACACCTGAACTACAAACCACTGCACCCTCTCGGTCCAAATGTGTGTGTGTGTGTGTGTCTGTCAGTGGGTTAAGAGAGCTGACCAGTTTATCATATTTTCACAACAAGTCGTTTTTAAAAGGTAAGAATACGGCCAAAAGTTACAATAAACAACATCTCTACTTGACTACACAGGCTAGTCAGCAAACGGAGTGTAAACTAAATGCTGAACCTCATCTGTTATTACATGTTAATACATGATAATTAGAGGTTGGTAAAATTTAAGGGCCAGATTAGAGTGCAATTCCATAAAAACGCAGATGGGAGGGCAAAATTCTGCCTGTGATTTACTGACAATGTGCATATTAAAGAACACAGACACAGCCAGACCATAACGACCAGCGCAATCTACCAAGAGCAGCGCAAATTACTGGCTGCTTTAAGACATGTTTTTTATTGGCGTTAAATATTGGAGCAAATACCAGTAATTTGACTTGCACAAATGATAAACCCAGGGTCTACTAGAGCTTAGAAGGCAAGTATAAATGACAAGATACCTAAATTATGTTGGTTGACATTATGAGTTGACAAGACGGAGGGAATACTGGAACAGCTGATGCCAGAGCAAAGTGAGCACTACTTATGTCCTCCAGCAGTTAATTAAAAGATCAGATGTTTTCACTCCTCCCAAAATTTTGTTTAGGAATTTCATATTAGGGATGCACCGAAATGAAAATTCTTGGCCGAAGCCTTAGTCGAACAAAATTACACACTGGGCCGAGTACCAAGCGCGTTTTTTTTTTTTTTTTTTTTTTGCATAATTTAAATAGCCAAAATTAGCTTTTTACAGTTTTGTCTTGTTTTTTAAAGAAAAAATCAATTACAAAACAATTTAAAAATATTTATTTAACACTGAACGTTTTTTACATTCTAGACATTATAGCCTACCAACAAAGCACGATTTAACTTAAAATTAATAAGTTAGTAAAATAATATTCTTTGGCCATTTTTAAGACCCCCCTTCTTGAATCAGGCATGTGTTTTTAATGTACAAATAAACGCAGCCTTGCTGAGCAAAGGGGAATGTTATAATAAATGTATTAATAGAGCTGTTGTATTGATTGTTATCATTATTTTTGTATTACTGTTTTATTTTATTCTACAGAACAACAGTAAAATTACAGTACTAACATTTATGAATGTTGACTTTTATTTTGGCAGAAATCCGCAAGAAGACCTCAGTACTACTTTTTGCTGACAGCAGCAGATTTATAAATGATTCTCATCACGCAAATTTTCCCTGTGCTTTGGACTTTGAAACCTGGCTAAAGAGCTTGTGTAGTGCTTTCAGAATAAATACAATTTGTGTGTGTATTAGAGAATATAACGTTCTGTAGTTATTTACAGATCTGGCCATTTAAAATGCGCGCGGGAAGTAAAGTGGTCTCGCGTGACGCCGGTGTATTCCAAAGGAACATGGAAAATACAATGACATAGGAAAGACATGATCAGTAGGGGGCAGTCATGTAACGCACTGGACTGGAGCAGGCTGAAAACATTGCTGCAAACTAAAAGGTACGGTAACCTGGAGGGGACAACTTCGGTTCACTTATGTTTGTCGTGGCCACACAAATGAATTCGTAGGAACGTCATATTACTTTTTTTCATTGCCACGAGATATTAATTCCTGGGAATGTCATATGTCGTGGCCACAAGATTATTTTGTCGAGGTAACGACATCCTTATGTTTAATGCATAAACAAACCTGCGTAACCATAACCCAGGATTATCAGAGATAGGTTTATTAATATTTTTTATTTTGAGTTAAGAAATGTTTTTATTAATTGTTATAGAAATTAATGCAATATTAAGTTATATATTAACAATAGGCAATGCTGTATTTGCGAATGTCTGTGCGCGATGTAGACAGCATTCAAAAGTTTATCAAGAATTTATTACATATAAGTACTTCAAATTAAATAGCCCTGCAAGAAACATTTTATGCATCCTTAAGTCTTATCCATTAATTGATCCTTTTTTTCTGTAATAAATGTATTATTCGTTTATATTCAGTATGTCCCCCTTAATTTCGATCTCTTAACATTCCGAATCTAAATGATAAATGCTGACATGCCATGAAAGCTTTGATTATACTATATGGCATATATTCATTTTTAGTCTAATTATAACCTATATACAGTAGTGTTTCATTGTCGAGTGAATCATTCACGTTCCATTTGTAAATCGTATGGTCACACACGGGCATTAATACAATCATAAAGTCAAAACTTTATTGGCATAATTGTAGTTCACAATATTTGCTAAATATATGCCAAATAGCATATATAAAGTTATTTAGTTTAAGCGATTCACAATAAAGAAAAAAGTAGATAGCTCTAAATCACTTATTATTTATTCTTATAGGTTGTTATTATTATTTCAATACCTGGTTAGGGCTATTTATTTTTAACGCCTGACAATTATGCCAATTACGTTTTGACTTTTTGATTGTATTTATCCCCGTGTGTGACGATACATGATGTTTTCATTTACAAATGAAACTACGTGAATGATTCATTTCTCAGTAAAACAGTTTAATATTTATATAGTCTAGTCTGTTAATTGGACTAAACAAAATAAAATATGTTCAATTCATATTTTATATGTTCAATTCTTTAGTTAAGAGAAGGAATGTAGGCCTATTTTACTGTGTGACGATAAATTATTTCCAAATGAAACTATGTGAATGATTCACTCTTCAGTTATTTGTCTATTAGTTAGACTAAATAAAATACAATATATGTTAAATTTAACCTTTAAACTGCATTCCAGTAAAAACCCCAGTCATAGCACCTTTACAGTATCATTTACATTCAGAATGTTATGTAACGAGATCAAAATGAAGGAAAAAATAACGAATACAAACGAATCATACAAATATAATGGGAAAAAAAGAAGGTCAGTCAATGGACAAGATTGTGGGATGCATGAAATGTTTCTTGCAGGGCTATTTAATTTGAAGTAGGCCAACATGTAATACATGTAAACACTTGTGAAAGCTGTCTACATTGCGCACAGACAGCATTAGCATATACAGCATCGCCTGTATAATTATTTAATATTGTATTAATTTCTATAACAATTAATATAGGCAAACAATTTCTTAACTCAAAACGAAATATCTCAAATAATTCTGGGTTACTAATGTCACGCAGGTTGGTTTATTCATTAAACTCGTGGCCACGAGAAATGCATGTTGAGCAAAAATACATTTCACGAAAATAATATAAAGATTACAAAACAAAGAAAACAAATGGAATGAGGGATATGCTTTAAAGTTCACGTAAAAGCCAAATATTAAGCGGCATCCTTCATGTTTTCTTTAATCAGCAAATACTTAACATTTTTGAATTATATTCACCTTCTGTTTTTATGACAATAAATTTTGAATTTTGAATTCTTATTTTTTTTTTTTTTTTAGAAAAACGTCAGAACACCGGTCTCAAAAGTAGAAGCGAAAATCTTGTTTCCACCAGCGCGGAATTTTTTTTATTCACCGTAATTGATGGATGTCTAAAACAAAAATAAGGAGAATCCTAAAACATATATATTTCTTAAAATAATAACATCTGAACTTCATACACAACAATACGGCAACGACTTTACAACAGGACACATTGTTTTATTTTAATTTTATTTTTTAGCTTGTACACCAATGGATTTCTGATGTCGGGATATTTCAGACTGCATCTCCACAGCTTAATCACTTTAGTATTAAACATACGGGTCAGGAGGCGGGTCGGGTACAATATTTATTTTTTTTATTCTGCGGTCCGAGTTGCGGGTGGGTTATTTGAAAACGGTCGGGTTCGGGTTGTTTATCCACTGACCCGCGTGTCAGGTTGGACACTAATGTTTTGAAAAAAGTGGAGCGTGTGAGGAAAGCTTTCCCCTTCTCCTAGGCATGCATTTGAATGCTGAATTTGAAATGCAACTGAATGCAGTCGGAATCCGCCCCCAGCACCCCCAAGTCTCCAAATGTTGATTACAACAAGGCAACAGACAGCATTCAACACCCCACCCCACCCCCACTCTGCCATTCATAAACATTTCGCTCTTTATACTGCATGCCGCTTAACTCTGATGCCTCATTAACGGCTACTTTTCAGAAAACTGATAAAAAAAAAAAAAATAAATTAAAAAAAAAATACACTTCCCTTTGGTTTCCCAGAACAGACTTAAGCCTAGTTCCAGGCTAAAATGATGTAAATCGGAGCTGTTTAAAGATGAATTAAAAAATAAAAATAAAAATAAAAAAATAAAAATACTTTTACTGATCGTTGGTCGGAGTACCCGCAGTTCGTGACTGGAAGCTGTTAAGAGACAGACTTAATGAACTTCTCCGAAATAGAAGAACTACTTTTCCACTTAAAAAAAAAAAGAAAAAGAAAAAAAGGTGGAAAAAAATTGCATAACTCACTGGAGCACTTTTGATACTTAACAATTGTTGTATTCGTTGTCAGTCATATAGGCTAAGCTTTATTGTTTTCAAAAGTGAGCCTTCTGTTTATTTGTCTAAATTATTTTCTATATTAGGATATAATACTAGGCTATAGTATTTATGGACATTAGGCCAAATCTACATGGGTTTCTTCCCTTTCACTTCAATTAGTTTTTAAGAAAAAAAAAAAAAACTGTATGGGCAGTGCGTCATAATAATGTACGGCATCAAAATGTAAGAACAAATCTAAAGACAATAATAATAATAATAATAATAATAATAATAATAATAATAATAATAATAATAAAAATAAAATTAATTATTAACACTCCTAAAAGTACAGTATAGTGCTCAGATACACTTACGGTAGGTGACCTAACCCTAGTTGATACTTTATTTCAACTTTTCAATTATTTCATTAATTAACAAATAAACAAATGCGTTTCCGATGTGATATAAGTGAAAAGGGAGACGATTTCGAAAATGATTTCACCATAAGGCGGATGCGAACTCGGGTCTCCCGCGTCAAAAACGATATGTTACTCGTATTATCACTTACGCCACTGAAAATGTTGCAGAACAGCCGTCTTTTGTAATATTTGTAAATATGGAGTATTTGCATTGTGTAAAAAATTAAATAAAAGGCACCAGACTACAGAAAATGGCATATACTAAAGTATTTATTTTTCTGGGGGAGGACCCACCCACATTTATTTTGCTTCCGACGCCCATGCTTGATGATGAAGTATAGTCTACAGGATATACCAATAAAGTGCTTTTCCAGTCCCGATTCCACAAGGTTTTATTCCGCATCCACCCGCTCCCGCTATAACTATATTATTCGCCCGCTGCCCGCTTAGAGTAAATTTCTAAGCACCAAAATCGCAAAAACAAATAAAAATAATAATAGTAATAATACTAATAAATAAATAAATAAATTTTTAACTCTATAAAAACTGTAGTTTATATTTATCCTCTCCATTTCTATTCCTCTCTACTCAAATTAATTGTCAGTGTATCTAAAATTGTGTATCTTAGAAAAAGAAAAAGAGGAACTACCTCTTAAACATGCATATCTTAATTTGATGTTGCTTTAAAACGCTGAAATATATAATGTATTTTATTCTGAAGGTGAAAGTGGTCCAGTTATTTAACTGCCTGCGGCGCCGTCAGGATCACGTTTTTTCCCCCCTTTAATTAAGTGGATACAGCTTACAATACTCGTTCAAGAGTAAGGGATTGCTCAAAACTATGCTATTTTACATATTTCTGTTACTTATGTACAATCACAATGAAAAAACAGATGTGTATGCTATTTGTAAAAAAAAAAAATGTAAACAAGATGCTGGTTCAAGGGCGCGTCACAGAAATTGCCTACAATTCTGCATATAGGCTTGCTACTTATTAATTTTATTTTATTTCGTTTTGTTAAATTATTATTCATTAAGAAATTTATTTTTCGCATATGGGCATTTTTATTTATTTTACATACAGCTTTTTTGGGTTTTCTCTGTGCATAAGATCTGCGCGTGATGTTCTGATGTTTATGCTGCTTTTTGCTTGTGTACAATTAACCCGTCAAAACGAATTTAACTGTTATTAATGTGACAGCCACGTTTCAATTTAAATGTAATTTAACACAATCTGGTCGTTAATAATAACTAAACGCGTCGGTTGTCGTTTGGAAAAAAAAAACAGAAATTAACATTTCTATTTTCAATGCAGTCTAATAAAAGTTCAACAGGAAAAAAATGAAAGAAAATAATAATAAAACTGCTCCTGCTTATGAATACATTTTTGCTTGATGATGAAGTATCTAAATAGTCTATAGGATATAACAAAGTGCTTTTCCAGTCCCGCTTCCACGAGGTTTTATTCCGCATCCACCCGCTCCGCGCTATATTAACTATATTATTCGCCCGCGGCCCGCTTAGAATAAATTTCTAAGCACCAAAATCGCATAAATACTGTAGTTTATATTTATCCTTCCCAATTCTATCTGTCTCTACTCAAATTAATTGTCAGTGTATCTAAAATTGTGTATCTTAGAAAAAGACGAACTACCTCTTAAACATGCATATCTTAATTTGATGTTGCTTTAAAACGCTGAAATATATAATGTATTTTATTCTGAAGGTGAAAGTTGTCGAGTAATTTAACTGCCCGCGGCGCCGTCAGGATCACTTGATTTTTTTCCCCTTAATAAAGTGGATACAGCTTACAATACTCGTTCAAGAGTACGGCATTGCTTAAAACTATGATATTTTACATATTTCTGTTATTTGTGTACAATCACAATAAAAAAAAAAAAAAAACGCGTAGGCTATTTGTAAAAAAAAAAAAAAAATGGAAACAAGATGCTGGTTTAAGGGCGCATCACAGAAATTGCCTAAAATTCTGCATATAGGCTTGCTACTTATTAATTTGTTAAATTATTATTCATTCAGAAAAGAAGAACATATATTTCTTATGTGGGCCTATTTTATTTATTATTATATATAGGTTTGTTGGGTTTTTCTCTGTGCATAAGCTCTGCACGTGAGGTTCTGATGTTTAAGCTGCTTCTTGCTTGTGTATAATTAATCCCTGAAAACGAATTTAGCGGTTTACGTCAGTTGTCGGTTGGAGAAATAAAATAACCGAAATTAACATTTCTGTTTCCGATGCAGTCTAATAAATGTTCGTCAGGAAAACAAAGAAAGAAAACAAAATAACAATACAACTGCACCTGCTTATGAATAGGCTATCTTTTTGCTATTGTTTTGAACCATAATTTCAGGAAAGAGGAATCATTGAACTATTGTACTGGTATTTGTGACCAACGCCCCCTAGAGCTGGCCATGGTGTTTGGCTACAGAATGTTGTTCCTTGCGCCACCTGGTGGATATTATATGAAGTGCAACAACGTTGTAAAAAAATCTAAAAAAGCCGCTGCGGCAGGACGCGTGCCCACGCGTGCCGAATTGCAGGCTGCCGCGTGAAAATAGACGCATTTTTAATGGCCAGATCTGTACACTGTTATAGAGTTGGATTCTCATGCTAAAAATTTTTCAAAAAACAATTTGGACGTATAAGTATTTCTGTGCCAAATACACACTTCCGTGTATCTTACAACTTTTAGAAAGTTTTTTAGAAACTCCTTGTATGGGCATTTCTCCAGGAAGAGCACGCCCGCGCACACGGACCTCGACCAGAGCAAGAGCGCACCCATCAACGCGCTTTATTTGGCTGCACTGCTGCACGGGACTCACTGAGAAGGATGTCTCAAAGGAGTGTGGTTTTGGTTGTAAGGCAAAAATAACCTTGCTCAGCTTCCCGAAGAACCCAGCGTTACGTGAACGTTACTCTTCCATAACACCTTTAAAGCCATTTCGCAATTTCAGTCATCATACCAGCAACAACCACCCCCTCTCTTCTCATGGAAGCATCATGCGATGCGACACTAAACAGTCTCTTGCTGTTGGTGCTTGTAATGACTTTTTGCGTCTTTCTCTGACAATTTTAAATTCTTCTACACTGAACGACATGTTTGCTGCATTAGTGCCTGCCTCTATTTGATCGCGTCAAGTCATTGTTCGGTATAATTTATTCGGCCTTCTAGCTTATTGCTGAACATTCGGTGCATCCCGATTTCATATAATAACAAAATTAATTGGTTAACAATTAGTTAAATGTGAAAAAAAAATCAGTGTTTCCCATTCATTAACTCTATAAATATTGAGAGATCTTCAGAGAAGATTCGATCGCTTTTGTTTTTGTTTTTTACGTCGGTTCCATAAGAGCCACCTGCTGTCAGAGAGTGAAAGCTAGCCTGGCTGCTGTTTTTGTTTTATGCAGGTTTTAGCATAATTTCACAAAGCTAAAGTCAAGTCAGACCATTATGTTTTTGCCTTAGATGTTGAAATGATACAAAATATATATATGCTATATATACACTACGAATGCTGTTGGTTCTTTAGTCCATTATTAAATATGTTTACTTGTTTACTTGTTGTAGCAACAACTGCAAAAACAGTTTCATGTCCAGGAAACAATATTTATGCACTATATACTAAAAAACAAAGTAGTAGTATATAGTATATAGTAAGTCGATATACACGAATGTATATAAATATAATAAGTATATTTTACTTGGAATTGTTTTTTATTTTTACAAAGAAATAGATATCAAGTAAATATCAAAGTCATTATCCCATTGTTCCCATCATGCACTTGGGCATGAATAATTAATAAGGTTAATTTTTTTGCTGTTTTCGAGATTTCTGTTTTATGGTTGCTTTTGTTGTTAGGTTAAGTAACTTGCTGTTTTGTAACATCTTGAGTTCATTTCCTACTCATAATGACCTATTCATACGAACTATTCACTGATTGTTACTGTCATTGTGTATCATGTCCTAAGTGTTGAGGTCTCTGTGTTAATTTGGTTAGCAACTATATTGAGTCAACATATAACCTTAAAAACAATAAGGAGCTTGCTTATGTACATGTTTGCAAATGAACCACATGCTTTAATGGCATTTTTTCCCAGTGCTATGACGTTTGAGTAAAGTTTACAAACTGTGGCTGAGTAAAAATAATTAAGTAGAAATTACTTATCAAACTCTAACTTCACGTTAAATTTACTTATTTCCTAAGCTAATTTTACTTAACTTAGTTAAGTAGATTTTACTTAATTCCATACTTAATTGTTATTTGGCACATTTTTAAGTAAAATTTAAGTACATTTACTTATTGATTGTTTCAATGTGGCTGGTAAATGTTCTCAATTTTCTGTAGAATAAGGTAAAATAATATACCTGTGAAATACTCAATTTATTTAGTTTATTTTACTTACCAACCACAATCTCACAAAATCCTGTGGAAAGCATTGAATTTTAAAAAATTAACAGCCACATAGCCCATTTTCCTTTTGATAACAGATTACTATTAGCCTATTATGAGCACTAGTAGTATCTGATAGCATTACACTTTCATTGAATCTGCAGCCAAACCTAAGAAGAGAGTCCAAAGTACTGACTGGCACACTGAGGAGGGAGGGGGACCACCCTGAAATGATCCTACCAGAGTCTTATGCTCTCTTTTAAGGCAGAAAAAGAATAAATGGCAAAACCATTGCATTACCATGACAAAATTATTGAATATATAATAGAGACATAATTTTTGCAACAGTCTTGCAATAGTGATTCATGTATTTAATGGTAATGAACATCATATATTTCAGGACATTCAAACAGACTGTTCCCTGTCAAGGACCTCATTTTTATGTGTCTAAAGTTAAGGTCATGTGATGAATAACTTCAAAGTGCTGAAGTTTTAAAAATTTTTGATGATTCTTCTCACAAGTTTACATTAGTTCAGACAGAGCTGCTTAAAAACAAAAACAACAACAACAACAACAAAAACAAAACATTACAGCAAATATCATTTGGGTAGGATACATACTGTCACCTATTTACAGTTTTCAGTCACCTGACTAGTGTTTAGACCTGGAGGGCAAAACATCCATAGAACTGCAGCACAAGCCTGTCTATTTTCCATCTGTTTCAAGCCATGAATATTCAGATCACTCAAAAGACGGAAAAAAAAGATATGTCAACAAACTGCCAGTTTTGGCCACTTGCAATCTCTATACAGCACATATCTCTTATCTGACACATCAGCTGCATTTAAAAACCACACTGATTGAGTAGGTACTACATTTGAATGTTCAAACAAGTGCGTACATACTTTTTGACTGTTAGAAAAGTACATTTTATATTGTATGAATGTGTGTAGTATGAATGAAATTCAGACGTACACCTGCAGTGTCATACCAACAAGAACATCAAGGAACATAGGGGTAGTGTTGATGACCGACTGAGCTCGACCCATCACGTAGGATCATGTTTACAACATTAGGAAAAACTAAACTATCCAGACTAATCCTCTGCAGATAATCCAGGGGCAAGTCTTAAATCAGTCAAAGAGAGAACCCATGTCAAACTCCTGATCTTACTCCACCGGCTCCCAGTCGTGTACAAAATCAAATTTAAGGTTTATACGCAGTGCGTACAAATCTATTTTTGTAAGTCACTTTGGATAAAAGCGTGCACTAAATGCATAAATGTAAACGTCATCATTGTCACGAGACTTGAATTTCTTTATTTCTTTATTTCACTGCCATTTATAACTCTCTTGTGGACTGGATGTGCACATCAGAATCTTTTTGGTTATTGTGTTATGAATACTATGAATTCGGAAATATTACTTTTCGCATACTGTTGGCATATAGTAAGAAATACAGCAGGGAAGTAGACATGCAGATGCAGAGGCACATGGGCCCTTTAAGTAGAGGTGGAAATATTAATTACAAATTCTGAGCACATAAATGACTGAGTGAAGTCACATATACCAGTGGGAAACTTAGAAATCAAGATGATACACCAGTTGTGACATGTCTGTTTAAAACGTGGAAAAACATAACTTTAGATATACAGTCAGGTCCATAAATATTGGGACATCGACACAAATCTAACATTTTTGGCTCTATACACCACCACAATGGATTTGAAATGAAACGAACAAGACGTGCTTTAACTGCAGACTGTCAGCTTTAATTTGAGGTATTTACATCCAAATCAGGTGAACGGTGTAGGAATTACAACAGTTTGCATATGTGCCTCCCACTTGTTAAGGGACCAAAAGTTAATAGGACAACTGACCTTATGCACGGAGCGTTCTTTAGAACTTCCGCATAACGATAAGCCAGCTCGTAAACTTCCGCTGAAGCTCATTTTATATGTGCTATATATTAGGTGGGCACTCTTGAGACTCATCTACTGCCTCGTTCTTATCAGAAACTGAGAAAAATTATAATTGCAACATTATAAACAATGTTAGCGGCATGAACATTCAGTTTCATATTATTTAACAACATTTAATTTAAATGCGGAGCCTGGTAATCCGTACTCACCATATCTGCATAGTTGTACATTTAAATGCTGACAGCTAAACACTATCATAACGTGTTTAGGCTAACGTTAGCTAGCTAGCGATATTTCTCTTCCAGGACATCTTAATCGTATTGTTGATAATCACCAACTTGCCTTTACAGTCATGAACACATTTTTTAAATCTTGCAATATTTCAAAGCCTTTATTATTTTCTAACTCTACAGCTGTGAAATAAAATGTACTTCAAGGACTCACTTTTCATTCATAAAAAAGGCATCGGAAAAAATGACTTTTCACGGAAAAAAACGTCTATTTTTGGCTAAAATAATATGGAATTACCCATATAACCAATAGATGGCAGCAGAGGATTATTTATTATGCAGCTGCCTCTCCCTATATATTTTTCAAGACGTCTTGCTTTTCGATTTATTATAAAATTACCAGTATAATAAATTGTAGTAATAAATACCACCCTAAAGTATATAGTATAGCAACTGCAGAAAGTCATTAAGCTCACACATAAACAGCCTATAAGGGTGAATTATTTAAATACTAATATATAGTTCACTACAAATACGTTAAATATTTATGGTATAATAATTAAATAATGCACTCAATATGAATCGATAGGAATTTGAAATATTTTATAAAATTGAATAACTACTTTTAAGTTTTATATTGAACTGTACAATCTATTAAATAGCCTATATTTAACCAACACATACTTGCTACTGCTGTAGTTTTGTTACTCTGAATTTAGTTTGAATCATTTAAGCTCTTGTCATTTGTTTGGTCCAGTTATTACTGTCAATCATAGCAATGACTGCACATATTTAGCCGATTTACTCGCGATTTTTTTAAACTGGCGTTTGTCATTCTTGAAACAGTATACATGGACGATTGGTCCTCTTAGACAAACAAAACGTTTCTTCGATTGTGAATGGATTATGTAGAGAAAACGAACAAAGTACGCTCATATTAAGGCATAGTACAGTTGACCGTAAATGACTTAGCTGGCTTGTCTAAACAAGGAAGTATTTCGTGCATATGGTCAATTGGCTTCTCAGCTGTTCCATGGCCAGGTGTGTGTTATTCCCTCATTATCCCAATTACAGTGAGCAGATAAAAGGTCCAGAGTTCATTTCAAGTGTGCTATTTGCATTTGGAATCTGTTGCTGTCAACTCTCAAGATGAGATCCAAAGAGCTGTCACTATCAGTGAAGCAAGCCATCATTAGGCTGAAAAAACAAAACAAACCCATCAGAGAGATAGCAAAAACATTAGGCATGGCCAAAACAACTGTTTGGGACATTCTTAAAAAGAAGGAACGCACCGGTGAGCTCAGCAACACCAAAAGAACCGGAAGACCACGGAAAACAACTGTGGTGGATGACCGAAGAATTCTTTCCCTGGTGAAGAAAACACCCTTCACAACAGTTATCCAGATCAAGAACACTCTCCAGGAGGTAGGTGTGTGTGTGTCAAAGTCAACAATCAAGACCAAGATCAACTTGTACCAGAGTGATGGGAAGAGAAGAGTATGGAGAAGGAAAGGAACTGCTCATGATCCTAAGCATAGTGAAGCATGGTGGTGGTAATGTCATGGCGTGGGCATGTATGGCTGCCAATGGAACTGGTTCTCTTGTATTTATTGATGATGTGACTGCTGACAAAAGCAGCAGGATGAATTCTGAAGTGTTTGGGGCAATATTATCTGCTCATATTTAGCCAAATGCTTCAGAACTCATTGGACGGCGCTTCACTGAAGACAATTGCAGTAGAGGCCTGGCAGAGCATCACCAGGGATGAAACCCAGCGTCTGGTGATGTCTATGCGTTCCAGACTTCAGGCTGTAATTGACTGCAAAGGATTTGCAACCAAGTATTAAAAAAGTAAAAGTTTGATTTATGATTATGATTTATGATTCTGTCCCATTACTTTTGGTCCCTTAACAAGTGGGAGGCACATATGCAAACTGTTGTAGTTCCTACACCGTTCACCTGATTTGGACGTAAATACCCTCAAATTAAAGCACATATTGTTCATTTCATTTCAAATCCATTTTGGTGGTGTATAGAGCCAAACATGTTAGAATTGTGTCGATGTCCCAATATTTATGGACCTGACTCTATATTATATGCATCTACATATCTATCTGGACATATGGTTATATCTATATAAAGCATAGCATAGCATAGCATAGTGAATGGTGCTAAATCACAGAACTTTTATGCTTTCTATCAAATTTAGTTTTGATGCCATGTATAACCTATTTCCATTGTGTCAATGAGAGGATGTATGAACAATTATTAATAGATATCTATTTACTCAAAATGTGTTTGTTTTTTTTGTAAAGGTAGCACCTTTAATATCAAAGTCTTATGTCCAATTTAATGCATCCTGACAGGGAATGGGCTGATGGTGAAATACGAAATATGGCTGTGTGTATTGTCCTATTTGTCAAGTTCAAGGGTCTATAAAAAAGACTGGTACTGTAAAAAAAATATTTAGGGCAGTAGGCTACATCATACTTCAAAGACTTCAAATCTGCTTTAACCCACACTTTATGGCGGCCACAATAAATAAATAAATAAATGAATTAATTAATAAATTAATTAATTAATATCACACCACGAAATGGGCTGATGGCACAATAGTAAGCAGCTCAGTAATTATCCTATTCACTAAGTTTAATGTTTTCTCATGCACACAAAAAAATCTAACTTATTCTCTAATTTTATTTTTGCAAAGATCCTTATAGAGTCTCTGTAATACAGTCCTAAGAATATTGTGAGAAGAAACCCAAAATGCCTATAACCTAGGGGTGGGCAATATGGCAAGAAGATCATATCACAATTTTTTTTATAAATATCATGATTCACGATTTTATCACAATTCTTTGTTGTGTTGGTTTTACTATTTTGCAAGTTGTCTAAGCAGTACAGCCTAACTAATTTCCCTATTTTAAAACCAAAGCCTTACATAGTATGGTAACAAAATATAAAATAAAAAGAATGGCAAATGTTTAGGCCAAATTGAGCGAAGATAAAAAAATCTTTGTCATTTTTTAATGTACACATAATATACAAATAAAACAAACTTGAATTTTCAGGTACAGTAGGTGTATGTAGCAGTGGCATTCAAGAAATTGAATTAACACATAAAAATAAAACACTATGTACATAAAGTATACATTAACTCTTAATAAAGCAACTGTACTGAAGTTCTTCAGTCAAGAGCAGTAAGTGATTTTTCTTTGTGTTTTATTAGCGTACCATCACCCAAAACCAGCTACTGTACTGTTATCCACTTTCTTCAAAATTTATTCTTTTGTGTTTAGCACAAAAAAAAAATAAAAATTAATAGAGGTTTGGGACAACAAGTGAGTGAGTCATTTTTTTGTGAACTGTCCCTTTAATGACAATCGGCAACATGTATAGTTCTGTCGCTTTGAGAGCTGCACGCATCTAATATACAGGCGCTAGGGCTGGGCGATTCTTTCGATTAATTCGAATTTACGTTTTAAGACGATTTAATTTTTTATTAAATCGAGGTATTGTGATTTTTTAATAAAAATGTTAGATATATTGTAATTGCACCAATGGCAGAATAATTAAGAAGCAATATTCTCCGACCACATGATGACGCGCCAAATTAACCGCTCACTTGTGAGAGTACAGTGCTCTATGAAGGAAGGTAATAGGCTACAGAAATAACATCATAGAGATGGACCTTGTGCCAAAGAAAGGTAGTAACGTTTCCTCTGTGGTTTGGAAATGGTTCGGATTTGAGAGGTCAGATGTCAAACAAACTTTTGTCAAATGCAAAATATGCAGAAAGTCAGTTTCAACCGGCAGTCGCAGCAATTTATTCCAACATTTGCGACAAAGGCACCAAGCTGAATGGGAAGAATGCTCAAAGTTAAAGGAACACTCCACTTTTTTTTGGAAATAGGCTCATTCTCCAACTCCCCCCGAGTTAATAAGTTGATTTTTACCGTTTTGAAATCCATTCAGCCGTTCTCCTGTTCTGGCGATATCACTTTTAGCATAGCTTAGCATAGATCATTGAATCCTATTAGACCAATAGCATCGCGTTCAAAAATGACCAACGAGTTTCCATATTTGTCCTATTTAAAATTTGACTCTTCTGTAGTTATATCGTGTGCTAAGACCGGTGGAAATGCAAAGCTGCGAGTTTCTAGGCTGATAAGATTAGGAACTACACTTCCATTCCGGCGTAATAGTCAAGGAAGTTTGCTGCCGTAATAAGGTTGAAGCAGGAGCAGTAATACCACGCAGCACATGTGCAAATGCTAAACTAGCTGGGAACTCATTTCTGATAATACTCCGCCTGCTTCGGTCATATTACGGCAGCAAACTTCCTTGACTATTACGCCGGAATGGAAGTGTAGTTCCTAATCTTATCAGCCTAGAAACTCACAGCTTTGCATTTCCACCGGTCTTAGTACACGATATAACTACAGAAGAGTCAAGTTTTAAATACAACAAATATGGAAACTCGTTGGTAATTTTTGAACGCGATGCTATTGGTCTAATAGGATTCAATGATCTATGCTAAGCTATGCTAAAAGTGATATCGCCAGAACAGGAGAACGGCTGAATGGATTTCAAAACGGTAAAAATCAACTTATTAACTCGGGGGGAGTTGGAGAATGAGCCTATTTCCAAAAAAAAGTGGAGTGTTCCTTTAAGAGATGAAAACAAGCTAAGTCCAAGTGCAAAAGGTCCACCTAAAATTGCAAAACGCCAGATGACATTAGCGGTATCATTTTCCAATTCAGTTCCATACGACAAAAAGGCGCCCCGTTGGAAAGAAATTACAGATGCTGTGGAGTTTCATATCGCTAAGGACATGGTTCCCATACACACCATCGAAAAGCCAGGGTTCATAAAAATGCTACACACTGCTGATCCAAGATACAAGTTACCGAGCCGGAAATATTTCAAAGACGTAGCTATTCCCCGAATGTACACTGAAACACGTGAAAAAGTAGCGGAGCAGCTTGAAAAGGCATCTTTTTTTTTCTACGACGACTGACCTGTGGAGTAGTCGTACTCGTCAGCCTTACATGAGCCTTACAGCCCATTATGTTGAAGCAGAATGGAAAATGCGAAGTTTTTGCCTTCAGACATGTTATTTTCCTGACGATCATACCGGGGAAATAATTGGCCATGGGCTTAAAGATGCGGGCAGTGGCGGTTCTACATTGAATTGCTCCCCGGGCTAGACTCCCTCCCGGCACCCCCCGACACCAAAAAAAACAAAAAAACATGACAAAACATTTTGTACACACCACACGTATTATTGTAGTAATACTATATGTCATCCTGTAGCAGACCAATTTTTGAAAAAATAAAATAAAAAAAAATAATAATAAAAATTGCTCATAACTTAAATAAATATACTAGCCAACATTAACACAAACAATGGAAATAAATAATAACTGTACTTGTAACAGTTGTTGCAAAGCATAATTTTGTGGTTAAATTTAATCAGATTTTGTGTTGTATACACTGCTGAAAAAAACAATAGAACCCTGCCCAAAAATAATAGAAAATGTAATGGATTTAATGGTTATAATGGGAATTGTATTGGTTTTAATGGTAAGGATAACAGTGTCTGCTGGTATATGATGGATTCTATTGATGGGTGGGATGGTAAATCCTATTGGAAAAGTGCCCAAAACACACTACAATAAGGAATTTTGTAATAGTTTCACTGGAAAAAGTTAATGGTTCATAATGGTATTTAATAGAAACCATTAGAATTTCTGTGATGGTTTGTATATTAGGCTTTTATTGTGTGTGTGTGTGTGTGTGTGTACCTTGTTTTTGTGACATATCAGGACACAAATTGGTGTAATAACATGGGTATGACATAGGTATTACAAGGAGAGGGTGACTTATGAGGACATTGCCCATGTCCCCACTTTTCAAAAGGCTTATAAATCATACAGAATACGTTTTTTTGAGAATGTAAAGATATGCACAGTCTCCTGTGAGGGCTAGGTTTAGGGAAGGTGTAGGGTGATAGAAAGTACGGTTTGTACAGTATAAAAACCATTACGTCTATGGAATGTCCCCACAATTCACAAAAACAAACATGTGTGTGTGTGTGTGTGTGTGTGTGTGTGTGTGTGTGTGTGTGTTTTAGCAAGGTAATCATAGCAAGCATCATAAGCAAGAAGGCTAACAAACCTAAGAGTTAAGGTTATACCACTAATTAACATAATGACATGGATACCTTAATCATACAGACAGAACATTGTTGCATACCTTTATCTTTTGCCCGTTTCTCCTGATCTTCTTTTCTATTTTTCCTAAATTGGGCACCTGACAGCTTTGGCCTTTTTCTCTCCATCGCTATGTTTACTTTGTAATCGACAATCAACAGATTTCCCCCCAATGCTGTCACTCACGACCAGAAGTCAAGATTAAACCAATTCACCTCCACATCATAATCCTTTTTTATTACCTATTTTTATTAGCCATTTCAAACAATTAAATAAAAAAAAAAGTGCAAATTATTGGTCTGTGACTCTGTGTCTATAATATTTTGAATGAAATGTGCGTTATTTGTAAGAAAGTCAGGTGTCATTGACATAGTTTAGCCCCCCTCCTTGTCCGCTTCAACACCCCCTCCCCTCCCCTCTCCGCTCGCTCAGCTTCTGTGCGGCTCCTTCAGCAGCAGGGGCGGCACATGTATCATAGATAATAGAAAACCGCTTAGTGGCACAGATTTTTTTTTTCCCTCCAAGTTCGTGTGCCGCCCCCCACGTGTCATGAAAAAATGCCGCCATGGGCGGCTGCCCCGTCCGCCCATGCCTAAAACCGCCACTGGATGCGGGAGGAAGCTCTTTACAATATTTCTGTCAAAGTACAATGAACTGCTGTTTCAAATCTTTTTTTGCTTTGTTTTAACAGAACATGGTGTGAAAGACCACAGAGTTGACCGTGCAGTTGCAGTGTGCAAGAAGGTTGTGAGTGTGTTTTCCTTCAGCTAGAAAAAGAGAAGAGATCTTGCATCTGCACAGGCTGAGCTCGGCCTACCTTCTCATCAACTCATTACGGAGACCCCCACCAGGTGGGGTTCAAGACAAAAGATGATCGAGAGTGTTTTAGGACAGGAGAAAGCCATAGCTCGGGTTCTTGTCTCTGATAAAAAAAAAACTCGGCAGCTTGTTCCAACGTGGCAAGACATCGATGTCATGGAATCCATAAATAAAGCACTGATGCATTGTCAGGTGAAGCATATGTGAGTGTCTCGTACCTCAATCCAGTGCTCCATCTCTTTAACAGTAGCATTCTACGAGCACAAGACGATGACACAGATTTAACAAAACGCAT
The DNA here is from genome assembly GCF_049309525.1 of Garra rufa. Lineage (NCBI taxonomy): Eukaryota > Metazoa > Chordata > Actinopteri > Cypriniformes > Cyprinidae > Garra > Garra rufa. The sequence continues at coordinate 19,508,017 of NC_133368.1, forward strand.
CAAAAGCACAATACTGCAGTACCTCAACTGCAAATACAGCGACCCTCCTCAACATAGCTTCTCTGATGGATCCCAGGTTCCATACAACTTGCATCGAACATGACAAGTTGGAGGGAATCAAGCAAAAAGTTGTTAAAGAGCTGACATCTTTGTTGCCAGACAAAAATCTCAGGACGTGCAGCAGGAAGAACAGAGAACAGAGGCTGGGGCTAAGAGGAAGAAAAGCTTGGCAAGCTTTTTTAAGAAAACGGAACCAGCATCACAACCTGTCATTCAATCAGAAGAAGACAAAGTCAAAGCCGAGCTGACAGCCTATTTGATGTCTCCTGATGTAGATTCAGACACAGACCCACTTCACTGGTGGAAGGCTAATGAGACAATCTTTCCCAGCAAACTTGCAAAAAAATACCTCTGTTTTCCCGCAACCAGTGCCCCTTCTGAGAGGGTGTTCAGTGCAGGTGGGAACATTATAACCTGTCACAGAGCATCTCTAAAGCCTGAAACAGTAGACAGACTGGTCTTCCTCTCTAGAAACCTGTAAAGAACATCTACATGTGACTTATCAACAACATGCTTTATGTTTGCACGATGGTCTACAAAGTGTTGTTTTTTTTACTGTTGTAAATTTGCTTTAAATTTTAATGTTTACATTGGTTAAAATGGTTATTTTCTTACTATATATTCAGAAGTATTTAATGTTTAATTCAAATTGCACAACATTTACTTTCATATTTCATTCAAATCTTCTGCAAAGATATTTAACTCGTGAATTTGTTTTACATTTATTTACACCTTGTTGACCAATTTATGTATGGCATGGCCATTAAAAATACAATGTTCATTAACCAGATGGTTATTCAAGTTAATTATAAAGAGAATGTTACTTCAGTCATGTTGTTGTAATGTTTTAAGTTGACTAGTTACACAATAAAAAAATCGAAATCGAAATCGGTCAAACTTTATGAAAAAAAAACTAGTTTTTTTTTTTTTGCCATATCGCCGAGCCCTAACAGGCGCACATCCGTTTTTCTCTCAACTGTTTACTTTCACTTTAGACATAACCAACTGTGTTTATATGTAATCCTTGTGTGGTTTTGACAGTATTAGCGAATCAGATGGCAAAGATAGCTTAGTCCAGTAATCCGGCACTGTTTGACAGACTTTTAGCGTGTGGACGAAATAACATTATTTACCAACAAGACTCTAGACATGCAAATAATGTACTTTTTGTGATTGCGAATAAGTGCAGTGTCCCATGAGTAAATGTATGTTGTGTTGTACAGTATATTAAGACGAAGGCAAGCTGTAGAGCTATATTACGATATTTTTTCAAAAGCAGATCGTGGAGACATTTTAATCATCCACAATCACAAATCGTCATATCGCACTAGGGCTGGGTATTGTGACCAATTCGGCGATTCGATTCGATTCTTATTTTTATGGTTTCGATTCGATTCAATTTCGATTCGATTCGATCCAATATCGATTAGCTATCAATATTTCATTTAAAATGTTAGTTTTGCAGACATGGGATCCATATTTTGATATAAATGCTGGTAACTGAAACTTTCCTACTTAAGTTTATTACTGAAATACACATCTACATTAATAATAGGGTGCACACAGTTGTTTATTTTAAACAACTTTTATTTTAAATGAACACTGTAACAAGAAGTCATAAATATGTGCAGTGCATCCATTGTACACCATGTAAACAAACTGCAAAATGCACATTACTGTAAAAAAATAAAAAAGACTGTAAATGTGCAACAGTGAAATGTACTAGGATCTTCAAACATGTTTAAGAAATAAAACATTTTTTCTAAATTCAAAACGTTCAAAACACGCCCATCATAAAGCCCTTGTCTGCGTATACAAAACATTCTAACTGTCCATAAAACTAACAGTTCTTAACTACAGCTTAATCATTTTTGATCACCAGATTTTTCTGCAAAAAAAGCAGCTGATGGTGACACCTTCAGGACGAGAGGTGAATATTCATATCCTCTTAGGTGAAGCACGCGCATTAAGAATTCCCGAATCGATATCGTTGCATTAAACTGAAGATCGATTAAAATCGGAGAATCGATATTTTTTACCCAGCCCTATATCGCACACCCCTACTATAACCTGCATGTTTTAATTTATTAAGCTGTGTTTGGCAATCACTAAAGAATCAGCTGCCAAAAAAACACACTCTTGTATGATAAATGTATTTTAATTAATTTTTTTTTTTTTTTTTTTTTTTGAATAGGGGCAAAAGTCTGGAAATGCAAATATTTTTCCATACTCTGTATTCTTTTTTCCATACTTACTTCCATACTCAAATCTAATACCATACTTTTCCAAACTGCCTAGGAACTCTGTTTATGTCACGGCTGCAGCACTCCCTTTGACCAGGTCTGAAACCCACTGCCTTAAAACAAACTGACCCAGGCAGCACATACACGCACTGACAGACAATGATACCTTTTATTTGAGAGATAATCACCCGGTTGCAAAACATACAACTTGAAGGTGCACTTATTGATATAGTGAACAAAACAAAACAATGGTATGTATCTACTAAAGGTATGGTATAAAAACACGCATGCTAACACTAATTAAACAACGCATAAGTCAAACTAACACACAAATGGCTTCGGCCGTTCAGAAGACTTCAGCAGAATCCTAATATGTCATGAGCATGATGCATGTATCACGGAAATGGAAACAGTTATCTCAGAGCACCACCTCTTCAGCCTTTAACTATGAAGAGATCTGTTCATAAGACACAATAATCATTAAAATAACAAGGATTTTAATATAATAAATGCAATGTAAATTTTGAATTATAGCAGGATGAGATATTTAGTTTTGGATGAAACATACAATATATAACATTCTGCAGCAACACTGATCTAAGTGATCTTTTCCAAAAACCTCAGGGCAAAAGCCTGAGAAAACATGACTAGAAAAGCAAGAAAAACTACTAAAGAACAAGACACCAGTAAACTCACTGTGACATCACTCATCCCGTCTCTGCACTATAGTCGCAGGAAAACCTCCCGGTCTGACGTCCTCCTCTCTCTCTCTCTCTCTCTCGCTCCTTCCCTGGTCAAACTGCTAGATGGGATTTTTACAATCGGAGCACTAAACTGTCTAAATGCTGCTCAATTAAATAAGCTTCTTTTGTTCTTTCCTCTCCTTTACTTTTACTTTGAGCGAGTACTTCAACAAAAAGAGTGAGAGTTTCCAGGAAATTCCTTTTAAAGGAAGAGGAAATGACATTGGCCAGGTATTCTCCAATAGAGATTTATTTCCTGTTGACACTAGTCAACAATAGGATTTGGCTTTGCGCCATAATGAAGGAGAACGGGAATAGAGTATGACATTTCTCTCAGCTTTTCACACTTGAATCACCTAGCGGTTTTTTGTTGTTGTTGTTGTTGTTGTTTGTTTTTAACCATGTCAGAAAATAACCCTGGCCTATCTTGTTCCATGTTTCACAATGTTCTTACTTGAGGACATAATTTATCCTGGATAGGTTTTGTGATTTCACACTGTACACCGAAAACCCAGGTTAACATACATTTACAAGATTAATAGGCAGGCATGTGGGGTCAAAGTAATCAGCTTAGTATTATTAAAATTATTATTATTATTATTATTATCATAGGCCAGGCAACAAATGTGCGTAAAATCTGATAAAAAACATCACAATAATTGGTTTTAGTATCGGTCCCTATAACATATGATGACAATAAGTAACGCTGCATCTAAACATATCTACTAGCTCTCAATAGAGTGTTAGTAGAGTATTAGTAGACTGGTAGGGTTAGGGTTAGAATAAGTTGACATGTACTTGCAAAGTATGTTGGGACACCATCACAATAAAGAGTTAGTAGATATTAATCAGACACTCTATATAATCCACAAATAATAAAATAAAAAATAAAAAGAACAAAGCTGTATTTGTAATAAGATGTTGTAAATTTAAACTGTTGTTTTTGGCCAAAAACTGAGTCCATAATCCATAATAATGGTTCCTCCAGTGAAAAGTGCCCCTTTTATTAAAATACACTGACATATTTGTTTAGAATGGTTTTGGACTGCTTTTGCTGGTAAATATGTGCATATTTTTTAGTTTAAAGTTCATTTTAATGATGCATTTGTTTAAAACAAACACAACTTTTTGCTTCACAAGACATTAATTGACAAACTAGAGTTGTGTGGGTTATATGTGGATTTTTTAATCGTCTGTTTGACGGCACCCATTCACTGCAGAGGAAGTGATGTAAAGTTACATCTCTCCAAAACTGTTCAGAAGGAACCAAAAGAACTCTTCTATTTAAACAAAACAATCGGTTATTTTCTAAAAAAACAACAACAACAACAATTTATATACTTCTTAACTTCAAATGCTCGTCTTGTCTAGCTCTGTGTGTACTCTGTTTAGAGATTAAAAAGTATATACTGTAAATTGTACGTTTTTAGAAAATAACTGATAATTTTGCTAGATAAGACACTTCTTCCTCGGCTGGGATCATTTAGAGCACTTTGAAGCTGCATTTAAACTGCATTTTGGAAGTTCAAACTCAGGGGCACCATAGAAGTCCATTATATGGAGAGAAATCCTGAAATGTTTTCCTCAAAAAACATAATTTCTTTACGACTGAAGAAAGAAAGACATGAACATCTTGGATGACAAGGGGGTGAGTACATTGTCTGTAAATTTTTGTTCTGAAATTTCCCCCAAATAAAGGATTATGTGTTCCCTTTCGTCACTAGTGAAACAATAATGATAAGTTTCGGTTGTGGCTGTTTTATATACTTTTGAACCTAGCTCAAAGACGCTAATCAGCACATGGTTACCTAACAAAAAAAAAAAAAAGTTCTTAATTGAAGAAAAAAGGTGTTTGGTAGTGACATTCCTTAAAATTACATTCAGATTTTCAGACTTTTGAACACATTTACCTCAAAATGAAAAAAATAAAATAAAAATTATATATATATATATATACACACACACACACACACAACACACACAGTATATATATACACACATTTTTAACGGCCTAATTTTAATTTACTAGTAAAATCAAAAATTTGCCAAATTAAACTAACTGCAATTCCCCCATTGCACATTATTACACATTAGATTTAGCATTAGGTTTAAAAGTTTACACCGGGTACTAACATGCATTTTTTTGTTATTGAATCAAAAGTGGTCAGTGGTTTCAGCAGGTGGAAACAGGAAATCACATATGGAGGTAGTCAAAAAACACATGGTATGTGACCATATGGCATTGTAAAGGCCAATTTACACTGCACCGACTGATCAGTGTTACCCCTGTTGACGTCAGCTGTAGCACATGGTTAGCTAGCACAGGCCAAAACAGTTGTACAGAAATAAAAGCTAAGATTTATGGAATAACACCTGAAAGGGTGTGCTTAATTAAAGAAAAAAGGGGTTTGATTTTTTAACACATTTACCTCAAAATGATAGGGCCTATCTATGATAGAGAGAGACACATGAATATTTCCTGATCATAAATGTAGGGGTGTAGTGAAATTTAGTCTTAGCCAATGGACTAAAACATGCACTGTTTCAGTAGTGACATGAAAATGTGGGACACATTAAATAATTAAATAATAATTTAGAGATGCACCAATCTGGATTTTGGGGGCCGATCACCGATCTCCAAAAACAGTATCTGCCGATCCCGATATTACCGATCACAGCGTCAAATCCATAAATTCTTCAATATTGTTGTCTCATGTACAAACATTGACATTGTATTATTAGTATAAAAAGTAGGAAATGAGAAAGTATCATGTTTTATTGCAGGTTGAGGCAAATTTCAATATTTAACACTCTCGAGACTCTCAGAGACAACTTGGAGTCAGCTTACATAGAGTAAGTGTTGCTTACCATCTTAAACTGTCTTTTGGCAGTAATTATGTGTACAACACAACATTTCACTCTTTTAGAGTTGACACAATTTGTAAACTATGAACCTTACTTTTCCTGTGGAAAAAGGAGTTAAATCTTAAAATAAAAAAAATTATTATGTGCAAAACACACATGTGCACCATAATAAACATTTAACTCTCAGGAGGCTCTTTCTTAGAATCACAATTTAGAGTTTAGCAACAAGCTTTTTGTGGAAAAATAAAATAAATATGCCATATACATACATGCACGCTCTTTTTCTTTCTCTGCCTTATCAGAAGCTAAATTTGTAAACTCGGTATACTCCTTAATGTGAGAAACTTTCAAATGTCGTATCATGTTCGCTGTGTTGAAATTCTTTTGTGGCACTCCTCCTCGGGATATCGCCTTTGCACACACCTTGCAAACGGCAAATTTGTTGTCCTTCTCGGACACGTTGTAAAAAACCCATACCGGCGACGCCATCTTCAGTGTTAATGCGTTGTAGAGACAACCATGTCCATTAGGAGACCCTAGTCTGAGAAGTGGGATGCATGCTCTGGCGGCTGTTTGTTGTTGTAAACGTCATCTGATCGGCCTGCTCTGATCTATTTTGAGAACTCCGATCAAAACCGATAGCGCCCCTATCGGTCGATTGCGATCGGATGCCGATCGATCGGTGCATCTCTATAATAAATATATTTTTTGAACTTCAAAATCAAAAATCTATTTTAAAAAACAACAATGGAATGAAATGCAAAAATTATTTTAATATTTCCTTAAAATACTTTCAATGCTTTTTAAATGTGTTTTTTTTTTGGTTGTGTGACAGCAGTTTGCACCATTTCTGTAGAATAGCCCATATACAGCTGGAATAACATGGGGGTGAGTAAATGATCAGAGAACTTTTTGGGTTGAGAATCCTTTTAATTTTGTGATTCATGTGGTTAATACTTCTCAGGTCTGAAAAATATGGAAAAGCGTACAAATATGGAAAAGTCGCATCCCTGAATAACGCTGTCTGTTTGTTTGTGTTTAACGCCATCCCAGCTTCTGTGGCTATTTTCATGTCGAGAAATATTTTTTATATTTATACTAGGGCCGGGACTTTAACGCGTTAATTTAGATTAATTAATTACACAAAAATAACGCGTTAATTTTTTTTAACGCATTTTAATCGCACTTAATTTTGCACCGCGGAACGTTTCTCACTGAATGAGTTTCAGCGGCGGACCGATTATACTGGAGCACTAACTAGCGTTTAGACAAAAGGAATGCGCATATCACCGCAGCACATCGAGCCTCAGGTATCACCTCAATGCTTTTACAGAAGGTCTACCTACCTATAGGGTACCTGAATTTCTGAAATGAAGGCTAGTATATTTCTAAATATCCCAGTGTTTCCCCACGGACACGGACTGGATCGCGGACTCCATTCATAAAAAACGAATTTACTATAGCGCGGAATGCCACGTAAATTCGTCGATTTTTGGATTGATAAATCAAAAGTTGGTCTGTCACTTAATTCAAATCGCGATATGGACTAGTGTCTGTGAAAACTTAAATGCAAAAAGACCGTTTTAATATGAATCCTGCATTTACCGTTTGCCTCTGTATGTCAGAATGGCAGAGAGGCATTTTTACACTGCACGCGTGATGCTCCCATTAATTTTTGGCATTTTCATCTCACATGAACAGATAAACTCAATCTCCAAAGCTACTGTGAGTGTCACTTTTACCGTTTCATTTGAGAAAACTAGCATCATATCATACTTTACACACATACTTTACACATCAAACTTCACGGCAACCTGTCAAAATAAAAGTACGGTTAAACATGAAACAGAACAATATTCCTATTTAAATAATTGACAAAAAACAATATATATGATAAAAAATAAATATAACAACAAGATTAACCACTTAATTGTAGAAAAAAAATACTATGATTATTATTATTTATTGATTAAACCTCTGTTTGTTTGCCAAAAATTAAAAAGGTTTATTTTTCATTTGATTAAAAATAAAATAAATGTTTATGCTTTCATTTGATTATGAGAAAAATTAAAACACAAGAATTTATATTAAAAAAAAAGCAAAAGATTGTAAAGCCCTATTGTTCAAAATGTTAAAATAGAGAGTTTTTGATTTATTTTTTCACTGAAATAAATGTTTTCGTTATGGGAAATGCTGTATCCTATAGCTACAGTTAATGGCAATATTGCACTGGTCTGTTGGACTTGGTTGAACAAAAATAAACAATATTTTGTTGCTTCAGTTTATGTATTCAGTCATTATTCAATGGTGTACTAAAAATCCATATGAAAAAACGTACTTCTCACTGTTCTCAGGTCAAATATTTATATGCGATTAAAATGCGATTAATTTCGATTAATTAATTACAAAGCCTCTAATTAATTAGATTAATTTTTTTAATCGAGTCCCGGCCCTAATTTATACAAATTATATCAGGTTTTTAAAATGTATTTTTGCGAAAAACTCTAAAACTGTATCTGGCTTAAATCTGTTAAAAATGTCAAGTCACCTTTATTTATATAGCCCTTACAACAATACAGATTGTGTCAAAGCAGCTTTACAGTATTAAATAGGAAAATAGTGCGTCAATAATGCAAAAGGACAACAGTAAACACTCAATTTTCAGTTAAAGGCAGTTTATCTTAGGGCTGCACGATTAATCGCACAATGTTGTGAGGCGCGTTTAGTCAATGAAGCCAGTACTTTGATTAGTAGTAAATCTCCATCACGTGCGTTCAGCGTTCAGCAATTAATACACAGAGGCGTAAATCACTGACAAGCTACACCAAATCGCGCTCAAAATCGATTTGGCGTAGCTTGTCAGTGATTTACGTCTCTGCGTATTAATTGCCGCTCCAGCTGAACGCACGTGATGGAGATTTACTACTAATCAAAGTACTGGCTTCATTGACTAAACGCGCCTCACAACATTGTGCGATTGATCGTGCAGCCCTAGTTTATCTCTGAATTCAGTGATATCATCATCCAGTTCAGTTCAGTTCAAAGAGTTATCTGTGCAATCAGGTCGATAATAACGCTGGAAATTAAGAAGAAATTAAAAATGCCTTCAAAAGAGTTAACTGAATAAAAAGGGTTAACAAAGTTGCCTGAAAAAGTACCCTGGGCTGGAACCCAACATTTTAGCTTTTTAATCTAAAATAAATTTCAGCACTTTACACTTTCCCACATTCCCAACCCTTTATGACTTTGTTGCTTCTGTGAAACAGTTTTGCTTACCATTGACTTCAATTGTATGGGCAAAAAAAATAAATAAATAAAAATGTAAAAAATAAACGATAATGTTATAGAAAAAAAATGTGTGCGAAGAAGGTTCTTACCTGTTCTTTGACGGAAGCCAGGATGTTTGTTGCAGTGCTGTCCGACTCCATGCTGTGAAGTACTGGCACGGCACCTTCCTGTGTGCCTGGGCTTGGCTTCGGAGCTGGCATGTCTCCTGTCAACAAAGTGATTGAAACATTTAAAAGAGCTCATAGAAGCGGTGGTTGAATTGGTTTATATGAAAAATACACTGAACATAAATATTTGGCACAAATATTAATTTAAATAGAAACAATAGCATTCCATCACATTGTCACTTATTTTCAGAGATCTTTAACCTCCTAAGACCCGAGCTTTGGTTTGGCTTGCATTTTAGATTTCTTCTAGCTATTTGGGGTTATGAGGAACCAATAAATATAATATAAATATATCTTTGAACATGAAGCTCTTTTAAAAAAAAATTAAAAAATATTTTTTTGCTAACATTTTTACATTTCAACGAATAAAAATCAGTGTAAAGTTATCACACATGCAATGTCAATTTATACTGTTGTAAACTACTCTAAATTGATTTTTTCTAACAAAATTCTTCCCAAACTACATATTTTGCTAACATTAAGTTTTTAAGTTATTTATCACACAAGCAATGTCAATGTATACTATTGTAAACTAATGTAAATTGATGTTTTCGAACAAATTCTTCCCAAACTACATTTTTTGCTAACATTTTACATTTTCAACAAATAAAAATCATTGTAAAGTTATTTATTACGCATCCAATGTTAATTTACACTGTTGTAAACTATTGTACATTGATGTTTTCTAACAAATTCTTCCCAAACTACATTTTTTGCAAAAATGTTTAAATTTTCAACAAATAAAAATCAATTTTAAATTATCACACATGCAAATGTCAATTTACACTGTTGTAAACTAATATAAATTGATGTTTTCTAACAAATTCTTCCCAAACTACATTTTTTTGCTAACATTTAGTAGTTTTAAAGTTTACACCTGGTACGAACATGCATTTTTTGTTATTGGATCAAAAGTGGTCAGCGGATACAGGTGGAGAAGGTAGTCAGAAACACATGTATGTGACCATAATATGGCATTGTAAAGGCCAATTCACCCTGCACCGACAGAAACAGACATGTTCATCGAGTTCAGTCTGATCAGTGCGTTACTGTTGGCGTCTGCTGGCACTGGTCGATGCTTGTTTTCGCCGAGTGAACATGTTGAATCAGTGTTTGTTGAAAAGTCTGAGAAGTGACATACCGTACTCAGTCGATTGTCAGCATCGCTCTGCTTCTGTCAGTGCAGTGTGAATTGGTCTTTAGGGTCCAGAGCCCCTATGATCACCACCTATTCACCTAACACGCAATCATTTTGGAGCACGTTGTAAGCACACCAACACAAATAATAATTCTAAATTTTGTGTTGAACCAAAACACAGATTACAGTCAATTTTTTTTTAATTTGTTTTCTTTTCTGAAAGCTGCATGAAATTTGAAATTGACAACCAAACTCATCACCTCATACATGAATCTATGCACATCGGATGTAGAGGTGTCATTCTTTGTAGATTAACATCATGTTTCTGCATAAACCTCTTTACTCCGCAGTTAAACACTCAATTTTCAGCCACAATTTTAAAGACAGATGGAGACAGTACTGTTTAGGAATATAAAGTGCAGCATAAATGCTTGGGAAGGGTTTCACACATGCTTTACAGCAGGTCCCGCCTCTCAGACCACGGAAGTTCGTCACGCAAAAGATAAATCTCACCATCTTGCCACACCTTAAGAGAGTCCAGAGGCAACAAACAAGGTCACTTTTGTAGAATTATATGCTTATTTCATGCAACTAAGGGCTGGAATATCACTACACAACTTTTAAAAACGGAACAGATTTTAAAACACCTAAATTTATAGGATTTTTAGGACTTAAAACACTACCGGACCTTCATGTGTTCGAACATAAACTCATGAAGAAACGTGTGTCCTAAAAATGGTCGAAGCTATCAAACATGCATGATCTCCTCCAAGTGGATTGAATCAAAGTCTAAAGCTTAAAAAATAAATTAAAAAAATAATACAAATTCATGCTCTCGGTATCTAGCATTGTGTTTTCAAACCTTTCTTGGAGGCCCCCCAGCACTGGGTGTTTGGAAAGGGAGACATGCGGAATGTGCAGTGCTCCAGGACAGGTTTGAAAACCCATGATCTACAGTATTCCAGCATTAATGTTTACTTTTGAACTGCCAAAACCCCTGTAGTAACAACAGAAATTTAATAACAGATACTTTTATCCAAAAAAAATTTCAGAGCCCTAAAACGGAAACAGTCTCACTGCAATATTTTGAAGTTGTTATGATACAGCTGCTTTTCCACCCCAGACCTGAGAAGCTTCCCTCTTACATTTTCGCCAACAACAAGAACACTATGGTGACATGGTCTTGCATTTTTGGAGACATTATAGCTGCATCCTAAATCACATATTATCTAGTGTGCATGTAACAGTTTGTTCAGATACTGATTGTTCAGATACTGACTTAGACTGAAGATTTTGTTTTTTTCTTTTGTATTATTGACACACTATTTTCCTGTTTAATACTGTAAAGCTGCCTTGTCACAATCTGCATTGTTAAAAGCGCTATATAAATATAGGTGACTAGACTTTATTTACACACACATATTATATATATACTAGGGGTGTGCCAAGACATGTATCCCACGAGACAAGACGAGACGCGAGACTGGGTTCACGAGAACGAGACAAGATTTTTAAACTTTTTTAAAGAAATCCTCAATTCTGAAATACGTAGGAAACGTAGTGAAAAATAGTATTTTATTCAACTGAAAAACACAAAATGCATGTGCATTTTGATATGAACTTGTACTTGTACTGAAATTAAACTTCTATTTTAATGAATTATATGCTGTAATAAACATGTAATCTAAAGCTGCATGATTCTGGATAAACTGAAAATCATAATTTTTTAAATAAATTGGAGATCACAATTCTCTCATGATTCTGAAGAAAATTTTTTTTTAAACAAAACGTAATTTAGTAGTGAATTTGACAAAATGCTCATTACTAAAATAGTGCACATTTTTCTAGGTTGACATTAGATTGAGCTGCCATGTAAAATTGCTACTACATACATCTTTGAAATGAATAGCCATATTTGAGGTGGATGAATGATAGGTGAGTGTTTGGATGTCCTGTCCGATGTACTATATTACCACAGACCAGCTGTTAAAGATGCGTGACTTCACCACTTCCTGTGGATTTTTTTAATGCAACTAAGCGACTAATAAAATTTTGGTCGACCAAGCCTCTACTCATAGACTATAAAAAATATGCAGCCCTAATACATATAATACTCATGTTATGGAGCTCTAGATTCATTTATGGTTCTAATCATGTATAACTAACTGTCCAGTGCATTCAACCTCACCGATTTCATTAGAAGCTTCAGGCAATCAGACTATATTACATTAATTTCCAATGGATTTGACTGATATCAAAGCCCTGGTTTTTATTTTGCAAACAATTTGATTTATCAGCAGTCAAATCACAGTTCAATTTCAAAGACTTGACGGGTGTGCATGATGGAGCAGGAAAGAAGTACAATTATTAGGGCCGGGACTCGATTAAAAAATGTAATCTAATTAATTAGAGGCTTTGTAATTAATTAATCGAAATTAATCGCATTTTAATCGCATATAAATATTTGACCTGAGAACAGTGAGAAGTAAGTTTTTTTTATATGGATTTTTAGTATACCATTGAATAATGACTGAATACATAAGCTTAAGCAACAAAATATTGTTTATTTTTGTTCAACCAAGTCCAACAGACCAGTGCAATACTGCCATTAAGTGTAGCAATAGGCTCGATGTGCTACAGTGATATGCGAATTCCTTGTTGCATAGCTTGCGCACAACCATGCTCTTATCGACGCTTCCATCCATTCGTTTTTTTATAACAACATTTCCCATCCACAGGGCCAACCAAAGCGGTCCCATCAGCTTTTTTGTCCATGTTCACTGTGGTTTGTTTTGCTGCGTCCCAATTCACCTACTTATACTATGCCCTATAAGTATGTACTCTTTTTGTGAAGAAAAGTACATACCTTTGAGTGTGTAGCAGAATAGTAGGCAAGCTTTGGGACATACTACTTGGTCATAACCACTGATCTATATAATGATAATAATAATAATAATAATAATAATAAGTTCTCTATTATAGATCAGTGGTCATAACTGCTTCTTTAACTGACGCTCTGTTGCTTAGTTACCTGAATCCTGTCACTGTTTAAACTGCCCTGTCAATCATCACAGTTAACATTATCTACATTTAGTTTAATTTAATTTTATACCGTATTAGAGAGAAATTAAGAGGCACGTTCTTTAACGAGTCTTTCATGCCGAGAACTCTGCTCTTGTGTTTGCTTAATTATGCTTTTAAACGTTAATGACCAAACCTATCATTATAAATGTTGCTGCACATGAAATATAACGCGGATAACATTTAAAAAATATTTTTTTATCAGGTTACACACTGATTATTTATCACTCAAACCCCTTTTTCTACCTGTCCGTTGGTCGCGCATATCCTTCATGTTTGTAGTTTTTTAACACTTTTTATGCGTGTTTGCAGTTCTAATCGAATCCTCGTAAACGGCACAGTGTGTTGTGGGCAATATTAGCCGTTAGAGTTTGCATTGATCGTTTAGTAGACCATCCGGGAATCTTTGGAATACTTTTTCAAACATACTACCTATTTAGGACGGACGCAGCTTGTCTGAACCAGAGCCATAGAGAAACTTTCTATTTTCTTTCTATCCATAGGGACCACGTGACGTCACTGTGCTTTATCGCCGCCATTTTTGTGTCCGCGCTACCTATTTCAGTCTATGGTCACAGCAGCCACAACTACCAGAGGAAGATCAACAAAACTCCCAGAATGTTCAGAACAAGGATACAATATGCCCGGGATCTGTTATTCTGTTAGCTGAAACAACAATCATCAGAAAAAAACTAGTTACAGTTTTATTCGATCTCAGCAGTGCTTGAAGTGGGTCGGTATGCATACAGTATAGCCTTTAGTGTACCGGTGTCATTCACGAAGGTGCTTTTCACAGCAAGGGTGTTTTTTTCGGCACAACAAGAGTAGTGGAATAATAATTAATTATTGAATAAGATTGTGAATCAGTACATTATAACCAAAATAATGCCTTAAAATGAAAAGAAGCATTTTTTTGCGATTACATCATTTTGAACCGATCAACTCGTGAGTCCAAAGATTTAGTAAACAAGAAAGCAATCGAACAGCAAGTTCAAAACAGTGCTAATGCAGAGAATAGTGACTTACAGTACATCCAGATGCCGTAAATTATTTGTTTCAGTGTGTATTTGGCTTAAGAGCAAGAGTGTTTTATAGTTGAAGGTGTTTTAGATTATGCGGTGTTTAGTGAATTATGAAAATTAAATAATAAACGCTAAACTATTGTACTACATAGCGTTCGTCATTGCAACGCCTGCAGTAAAGTATATACATGTGAAAAGGTTCTCAAAAATAATCATATTTGTTTTGCTAAAACTATTTATGTACAATTACTCTAAAAATTTTACACACAAACCATCGTTCCGAGTAAATGGTACCATTGTGAATTGTGACTGGCTGCACAAGTGGTGTAATAAACTAAACTAAAATGTTATTGCAGCCATATAGCTTGAATGAATACAAATGCATATTTTAAATAAAGAAATCTCATGCTTTTGGTGCTTGAATTTGTGCTTCAATAATGAGATCCAGGTTTAGGAATACACAAGACGTGAAAGACGTCTTCCCTCAGGTAAATTCTATGTTTTCTTGGCTTGCTGGATGTTGGGCTTATGCTCAATAATCACATTTTTTGTTTTGCATTCGCCAAAACTAATTTGCCGAAATCTAAGCGCGGACTGTAAGGGAATTAGTGCCGTCAGCGCGAGTCCCGTTCGCTGTGAAGTAGTGACCAGGATTCTTCAAGGTCTTAAAGCCTTCATCGAGCGTCTACGTTCACAATAATTTATACTTTTTGTCCTAAACATACAATCAAGTCAAATACACAGTGTGGGAAGTACTAGTAAAAAGTAATTTCTTATTTCAATTTATTATTAAATCTCATTTAGATGCGCTGTGTCTGTTGTCATATCGGACACAAATATGGCGGCGAGCATAGCGGAAGTGACGTCTTTGGTACCCATGAATATGGCTCTGGTCTGAACGCTAGTTGGTGCTCCAGTATAATCGGTCCGCCGAATTCTCATCCAGTGAGAAACGTTCCGCAGTGCAAAACTAAGTGCGATTAAAATGCGTTAAAAAATATTAACACGTTATTTTTGTGTAATTAATTAATCTAAATTAACGCGTTAAAGTCCCGGCCCTAACAATTATATTTACTAAAATACGTATTTTACTGAAACATCACATTAGAATTCATGCTCGCAGTCACTGATTTGATTGGCAGCCTCGATCATTTTGATATTGGCATGCAGTTACCCAGATAGCAATGAGTCGGCGGACCGCCGGCGGCGCTCCGGTGGCAGTAGAAGCGTCAGAATGGCGTAATCGCAAACACGTTTGATGGTGCACCGCAGTCAGAAACCGAAAGGACCTTGATCCTTTTCCAGCAGGATCTGACACAAGTTAAGTCTAGAGATAACATCCTCAGATTTGATATGAAGCATATGATAGCAGAGTGACTTTCTAGGCTAATTCACCATAGCCACATATGTTTCAGACATTTAAAAATAGATTTTATTCAATTTTATAAAACTGAACTGAACTGACTTGAGCTGAATAATGACAATATTGGATTTTTATTGCTTCTTTGCAACATAATTTGACAAATAATTGAAGTGATTATCCTGTTTTCCTTTTTTATTATTGTGAAGCTTCTTTGAAGCAATCCATTGCTTTCATTTTAAGAAACACACGCACATAAACACCATTTATCGGTTTGCATTGGCAAAGCATCCATTGCACATTTTGTGTAATGTTAATGTTAATGTTTATGACATGTTATGACTGCCCGACTTCTTGACACTTGGAGAATTAGGCCAGCGAGCGATGCAACTCACAACATGCTTTAGTTTGACAACCACAGACAGAAATCCAGACTTTGAAAAACTAGGAAAAAAAAAAAAAAACATTAGCCTGCTCTATGCTGTTTCTATTCTATTCATTTTCTTTTTATTTCCTATATAATTATGTTCATATTCACTGTGTTCTCTGGTCTTTTAAAAAATATGATTCCAAGTGTGCAGAGACTAATCGGAATAATGAGTGCCCTGTTGGTTATAATAATTATAATTACTTTTAATAATGTTGAAAGTATTTCTTCACTTGTGGGAAAATAGTAATGATATAGTAATGCTGTAAGATATTAGCCTTCAAAAAAAGTCATATTGGTCAATCCCAATGCAACACATTTTAAACGGGTCCTTCACAAAAACGTACACAGGAAAACATTCCTACAGGCACACAATGCTTAACTGCTTCTCTCAAATTGCATATCGACTTATAAAAGTGATATATGTAGTCAGTGTTTGCCTTTCAGCTCTCATTACACAGTCAATCAATTTTCCAACTTCAATAAACAAAATCAGTAGAGGAAAATTCCTCGTGAAATGTGACAATTCAGAAGAAAATAATATAACCAGCATTACTACAGCAGCGACCATAAGAACAAAGCTTGAGGAAAATGCGCCAGGCAATAAACTCTGAGACACGTGCACACTGATGTAAGAAAAAAAGAATAGCTACCTGAAGGGCGGCATTTATTTGATTCACAAATCCAGAAAGGTTCGTCAGTAGCAATCCAGTAATGAGCAAAATGATTTAAATTCCCACAAACTCCTCTGAGGTACACGGAAGAAACTGAGAATAAGCCATAAGGATGTGGAGGTTGAGATGAGGGGTAATGCCTCTAGACTGTACATGGACCGATACGGAGCATTTATTAGCCTTCGCAAAGGTTTTACTTTCCACAGGACAGATTGAGGAAAAGAAACACTGAAGGAGGCACAGCTGAAAACATTCAACTTTGTCTGACACACCCAGAGGCTTTGGAATGGATCCCAGCTCTAAATGTTCCAGTTTGCATCAGACAAAACACGCTTTAAAAAAAAAAGGGGGGGGGGGGGGGGGCGGAAGAAAGGGAGAGAAAGAGAGTAAGAGAAACCAACATGTATGCACACCCACACTCGAAAACTACAATAAACACAGCAGTGTCCAACACAAAATAGCTTTTTACAAGTTCTAAAATATATATATATTTTTTCAAAGATTCCCTTAAATTCTTCCACTCTGAGCCGGTCTTACCACTCTGTTCTTCCCTCTGTGGACAGAGCAGGCTGGTGCATTCTGTGTGAGGCTCACTCAAATAGTGCTTAACCTTTCATGGGCAGGGCCTGAAGTCACCTTACACAGGAAGCTGTGTCATTCAGTACATAAAGGAGTGTTTCTACAACTTGCACACTCTAGAAATTACACTGAGACACACCTCACACAGACACACTCCTTAATCACACTCATTCACTAAGAAATCTGACACAATGGCCTCAATTTTAGTGTTACACAATATGGCACTGTCAGCTTTTTGAGGTGATATTTCTTATCTCTGTTAAGTAATAAAAAAATCCAATACAGACATGATTCAGACACTAGATGGCTTTTACTACCTGTATACAGTCATAAGTTAATAAGCCATAAGACAAAGTAAAACGTTTAATTTAAGACTGTAAAAACACTACAGTAAACACCTGGCAGTTGGTTAAAATTAAGTGTTCGTACTACATAGGGTGAATAACAGGGAATTAATATAAATAATTATTTTCTTTTTTTGGACACTGTGGTTCTCAGTGTATTACAATGGTTCAAAACAGATATTAGTAGGGGAGAGTGGGGACAGTTGCAACATTGCTTATTTCTTCAAGCAGGAATAAGATACAGTGATAATATTCATACTGCACATGCTTTATTGGCCCCTCATACTTCCTGGAAGAAATCAGTCACATGTGATCATTCCTTCTACCCAAAATCATTGTCTTGGCAAAAAAATAATTTTTTTTTAAAGATGAGATTTTTGGTCATAGTGTCTAAGCTGTTTGTGTGACGAATTGTAAAAACATAACATTTTAATCAGTGCGTTCTTAGTTTCTAATAGGCATAGCTAGCTTGTGCCAATGATATGTTGTCAAGCTAATATACCAGTTTTATCATGGCTATCACTGTAGGGACACACTGTTGCAACCATCCCAACATGCTGTCCCTTACCACAATATTGATTTAAAAGCTTGCCATAACATTACATGATTGCAATTTTATAATGATAATACTAATGAACCCCTTTAATAGTTAGTTATCTCTCCTTTTTTAAAGTGAATAGGTAAAAAAATCTACTTGTTACTTAATGTTTTTCATTTACTATTCTTTGTGTTTTTTTACAGCCAATTTACCTTCTTGAAGACTGTGACTGTGAACAAATAAAATAAAGAAATTGCAAAATGATATTTAAGAATGATTTCATTACATTTTATTGAATGTTGCAACTGTCCCCTATTGTGGGGACGGTTGCAACATTTCACTTTGTCTATTTAAGTGTAAAGTGTACGTATATTATAATATGTACACATGTTGCAGCAATATGGGTGAGTAGCTGACTTTATTGTATTAAAATTTCGGCTTTCTAATACAAACAGTCTCTGAGAAACTAAAGGAAATGCAAAAAGTGTTGCAACCGTCCCCACTCTCCCCTACTTCAATAGGTTGGTATATTAACATTATATCAGTTAATGCAATACTTTTTCTTTATCATTATCTGTGTGTTTGCTACAACACAGTAAAACATCCCATATGCTTAACATGCTGAGTGAGTGGGTGGCAAGTAGGCTGTGTTTCTCTGCTGTCCAGACCTGTTCTTGACTACATCTGCACATGGTTTTGGCGATATGATCACAAAATTTGTTTTGAAAAAAAGTTTTGAATCTTATTTTACCTGTATTAGTGCTGCCAATAATAATTTATAAGCTTGCAGTTTGCAAATAATAATAATAAAAAAGTATTTCGAGTTCACTAGCATAGTCCAGTTCTTAAACAAACGATTTTATTTTAGTGACCCCAAAACATCTGCAACTAGAAAAGTAAGGTTTTTGAACAAATTATTAATAACAGAGGTTTGTCATGACATATGCAAATGCAACTTATCAATAATAAAATGAGTAATATTTTATAATTGATTATTTCTTGCAACTTTACTCTGAACACTACATACATATTAAAACTCATACGAAAGACCTATTTAATAACACGCACTCCTGATAATCCTGACGTCACTCACATGACACAGAATATGAGCATGACTGGGCAAGTGAAGCTAGAACAGGGGAAAGACGCCCTTGGGCTGGTAAACAAAATTGCTTGAAATAACCAAAATAACTTGGAGCAGACAGGAGGACTGAAGAAAGTTTCCTCTCTCATACCCCATTTATGGGGTCTAAAAAAGTTGTGTGGATTGATGTGACCAAAATCTTCACGATACTCATTATTTTGAATCTATTTTTTTATGCTGGAAACAAGGTTGTTATGATGCCAAAATTATAAATACCTCGACACAAATTTGGAGAAAGGTACATTTTAATTGAACCATTAAAATGGAATCCAGAAAAATAATGGAAAATAATTTGGTAAAAACATATCTTGCAGACATACGTGTGCTATCTGGGTTGTGTCTCTTCTTGCAGCTTTTGCAAAGTGTCGCTCGAGACCCAGCTTTCTTTTTTATTCATCAGCACTGCGGCTCTTTAATTGGATACTATTATGTGCTTCTCTGGTTTATAAGAGCAAAAATGTGTTATGTTTGTTCATCTCTTTTTGCCCGTCACTCTTACTTTGTTGCCAAATTGGACAGATAGTAAAACTAAAGTATTCTGCTGACATTTTACAGAATTTACCAGTATTTTAATGCTGATGTGTGCACGGTCTCTTACCATTAAAAAGCCTGAACGCCGTTGCCTGTGTGAACAGCATATTTCTGTATTTACCGGTAAAGTCATACTTGTAATTTTATGGCAATTTACCGGGATAGCTGTGTGAAAGGGACTAATGATTATAGCATTAGTTAGCATTAGCATAGAATTATAGCATTAGCTAAACACTAATAACATTGCTATGATCAGGGCTGGGCAACTTCAGTCATGGAGGTCCACTGTCCTGCAAACCTAATCAAACACAGAAGCCTGTAGCTTTCTAGTGATCTTAAAGACACTAGATGCATTTACATAGACCCTAATAATGCAGTCGTAATAGAACTAGAAGCAAAATCAGAATCGTGGAAAGTGTGCACGTAAACGTAGCTATTGATTAGCTTATTCAGGTGTTTTTGATTAGGGTTCGAGGACAGTGGTCCTCCCAGACCGAAGTTGCCTAGCCTTGATCATAGCAATGTTATTAGTGCTTAGCTAATGCTAGAATTAGTAGTACACTATCTTTGTTTATTATAGTTATATTAGCCCCCAGAGTTCACAGAGATGAAATGTGGACTCACTTCGGCTTCCACAGTAAAGGCGGCACCAAGGAAATCGACAAGAGTCATGCAATAATAATGAAATAATTTTTTATTGGTGAGACTGTAGTTGTTTAACCTATTTGTAAAGACAGCACCTATCTGACAATTGGCTTTGATGTTTTTGAAAGTGTGAGATCCAGGCAATCACCAGGAGGTCAGTACTCATGTGCCACATTGCTTTACAGTCCAGTTCTGACACTCAAATGCCTATTGCAGGTGCTTTCCTTGGTGGAGAGGGGTCATCATGAGCACTCTGACTGCACGGTCTGCAGCTACATAACACCATATGCAGTGAACTGCAATGCACTGTGTGTTCTGACATCTTTGGCCAGCATTAAGCTGTTCAGCAGTTTGAGCTACAGTGGCTCTTCTGTGTGATTGAACTTTACTCTCCACATGGTTCCCTTGCAGCACTTTTGGTAGGTACTAAGCACTGCAGACAACTGAGCCGCTGTGCATCTCCATTCAAAACTCCCCATTTTTTCAAAAAAAAAAAAAAAAAAAAAAAGTAAAACTTTGACCAAAAATGACACTTTTAATAAAGATAAAAAATGCCATTACAAAGGTAAAAACAAAATTCCCCTGTAAATCACTTTTTAAGGAGTCAAATATCACCTCATAATGGGAAGGCTATTTTTTTTAATCAGATTTTATTGATTATTGATTAGAAGGTGTTCCTAAAATTTTGACTGTGTTCTTACATTTTTTAAGTTAAGAAAGTAAGTGTAGAGACCTGGTTGGTCCAAGTAACTTCTAAACAGCGTTTTTCAAATATTATATACTTCACCTTTATCTTTTTTTTTTCAACTAAAGAAAGACATTTAAGTTGAGAATATTTAATTCAACATTTTGATGAAACTGTTCTGTGTTCATCAGTACAGTATTTTAAATTTTCTGTAGTGTAGTGGTCATCACGTTCTCCTAACACGCGAAAGGTCCTCGGTTCGAAACCGAGCAGAAACAGTGTTTCTCTTTATGGGGCAGGCTGTGGCCTAATGGTTAGAGAGTCGGACTTGTAACCCAAAGGTTGCAGGTTCGAGTCTCAGGTCCGGCAGGGATTGTAGGTGGGGGGAGTGAATAAACAGCACTCTCTCCACCCTCAATACCACGACTAAGGTGAGTCCCTTGAGCAAGGCACCGAACCCCCAACTGCTCCCCGGGCGCCGCAGCAATGGCTGCCCACTGCTCCGGGTGTGTGTGTGTTCACTGTGTGAACTGTGTGTGTGTGCACTTGGATGGGTTAAATTCAGAGCACAAATTCCTAGTATGGGTCACCATACTTGGCCTCACTTCACCTCCTTTCCTAAATGTTAAATTTAATTGTGCCACGTTTCTTCAAAAACTGAAATGTAAAATTTCCATTTTATATGCAGGCCTGATAGTGGAAAAAATTCCTGAGCCTGAACTTTTTTTCCCTTGCCCCCGAGGTGAGTGGGGTGGAGGTAATATGTATGTGACGCACTTTTACACATAACTTGTTGGTTCAGTTCAGTCAGATAAAGGTTTTTCACAAAAAAAGCTTATAGATTGGCATTTCAGCCTTTATCCCATTAAAATGAATAAATCAAGTATATAATGCATAACATTTATTTAAAACAATGTCCTAATTGTTTAGATTTTTAGAAAGCACATTAACTTCTTTCACATTTACAACTCTGTGTTTGCATAAAAAAACATTGGTCGAGATTTGCAATAATCTGACCAAAAACAGCTAAAAATTTGGACGTGCAAATTAATTCTATGTCACGAGGGGGCGCTTTAGGAGCGCTGAAATATTACGGTTTCCCTAAGAATGGCTGAAAGCTAAGCAGCATTAACGCTGTTTTATCAGTCATGAAATGAAAATGCCAACGACACGTTTCTGAGGACAGTCGGTTCCCTTCAGATACATTCATATAAAGACAACAGTGCCGCGTTTTGACTTTGAAACGTGCAGTGAGCATATTTATTCAATGAAATCATTGCCTCTTAAAGTTTAATCCAGCTCTATCGCGATTCTCGTCTTTCCGTCCCCAACTGTAAGACCTCTTAAAATAATTAATCCTCTTCTTTTACTATTTAAAATATTTACCACTTTTTATGGCCTTAAATTTGATACAACTAAATTGAGGAGTTTTAAGGACCCCATGAGCCCTCTACTTCAGGATAGCCCGTCGGGCAGCCGGTCAAATAATGTTGGTAGCCCGACTGGAAAACCCAATAGCTCCGGGACGTCGGGCTAGCGATTTTGCGAGCCCTGTAAATATGCCTTTATCGAAATCCTTAATGTCTTCCCCTGGCTTCATAAACATAGCCATGACTTACGGTTTGAGTTGCCAGTAGGAGACAATTGTACAGTATAGGAGCTAAAAACACCTTCAAGCATGGAGCATTGCCTTAACCTGTATCAATCTATTTGACAAAGACACAAGGCCCGCCCCTTCCCTACTTCTGATTGGCTCATCGGCTAGAATGTGACTTGTTTGAGTCGTTGAGCGTTAAAGCTGCTCTCTGACCTGCACATCTCAGATTTAGAGAAATGACAGAGCAATATCCGCGAACCTGATTTTTTTTTTTTCCCGCAGCCACAGTACGCCGGAAATCCGGCGTGGTGCCGGAACGCTATCACCCCTGTATATGACATAAACTTGTCCAAAACAAAACTGTTAATTTACTATCTTGAGCATGCTTTGACACTTTATTGAAAGTTTTTGATTGTAACCATTTGTAAAATAGCAGTGTTTCTCTTTAGAACATTTATTGTCATTGTAATAATCTAAGTTTTTCACTGTAAAAAAAATCTCATAAAGTGACTGCCAAACTAAAAATAAAGTAAAATATCTTAAACAAGTGAAAATCTGTAAAATAACAGTGTTTTTCTGTAAACCCATTAATGAAAATTTCTGTAAAATTTATCACTTTACTTAAATTTTAATATTTTACTTTAACTTTACAGTTTTTGTTGGCAGCCATTGCTGCCAGTGATTTGCCCATTGTTTTACGAGATATTTTTACAGTGTGCTTTTAAATAATTTTTTGGCCAACCTGTCTGAAAATGACCGATACCGATAACCATAAAACACTTAATATCGGTGTCGATAATTAGTCGGTCCCTAGTATGTTTATATAGAATATTGTATTAAGAACAGGTATTGTATATTTAGCTTAACATTTTGTTAGTTCATGAAACATGCTTCTATATTCTGTACCCACCTCCATCTGTCAGGGATTACCAGCTTCCTGACAGACAGGCAGCAGCTAGTGAGGCTGGGAAAATTCACATCCAACACCTGCACCAGAGCTCCTCAGGGCTGAGTTCTCTCCTCACTGCTTTTCTCCCTCTACACAAATGACTGCACCTCTAAAGACCCCTCTGTCAAACTCCTGAAGTTTGCAGATGACAGTCATCGGTCTCATCCAGGACAGCGACAAGTCTGCTTACAGACAAGAGGTTAAGCAGCTGGCTGTTTGGTGAAGTCACAACAACCTGAAGCTGAACATGCTCAAAACTGTAGAGATGACAGTGATTTCAGGAGGAACCCTCCATCTCACCATCATTGAAAAATTATGTCAGTTAAAGGTACTGAATTTTGGTTTCGGTTACTTGATTAATCGTCCAGCTCAATGTTGAATGTCATGGAATGACCACTACAGCTAGAGTAAGCTTTCCAACAGGACATGATGAACGCAAAATGATGAGCATGACTCGTCAAATTAATAAACATCACTCATCAATGCAGACTTGGTCATTGTGAATTTTATTCCCAAGGTATTACAAAAAGACTTCAGCATTATCAACCACATTACAT
Source organism: Garra rufa (assembly GCF_049309525.1). Classification (NCBI taxonomy): domain Eukaryota; kingdom Metazoa; phylum Chordata; class Actinopteri; order Cypriniformes; family Cyprinidae; genus Garra; species Garra rufa. The sequence goes on from NC_133368.1 coordinate 19,532,654, forward strand.
GAATCGCACACACTTCACTGTGGGACTAGGAATGTACCAAAATTAAATTTCTTGGTCGAAGCCGAACAAAATTAAACACTGGGCCGAAGGCCGATTACCGAACATGGTTTTTCGTGTCCACCTCGCCTCGATTTTTAAGACCCTCTTCTTGAATCAGGTGCTTTTTATTGGTACAAATAAATGCAGCCTTGCTGAGCAAAGGAGAATGTTACAATAAATGTATTAATAGAGATTGTTATTATTATTTATGTCTTATTTATATACTTTTTTATTTTATTTTACAGAACAACAGTATAATTACACTACTAACATTTATGAAGGTTGACATTTATTTTGGTGGAAACCCGCAAGTAGTCCTTAGTACTACTTTTTTCTGACAGCAGCAGAAATGAATGATTCTCATTACGCTGTTTTAGCGCAGATTTTCCTCACGCTTTGGACTTTGAACCCTCGTAGCGCTGTCAGAATACACACAATTTGTGTGTGTATTAGACAACATAACGTTCTGTACTTTATTTACTAATGGTTTAAGGCATTTCGTGATTTCAATCATCCTACAGTAACCAGCAACAACCACCCCTTTCTCTTCTCATGGAAGACATGCGATACCAAACAGTCTCTTGCTGTCGGTACTTGTAACGATTTTTGCGTCTTTCTCTGACAGTTTTAAATGCTTCCACACTGCAGACATGTTTGCTGCATTAGTGCACGCCTCTATTTGATCACATCACAGTATAATTGATTTCCTTTTTTACTATTTTCGGCCGAATAATTTTGGTTGCCGAACATTCGGTGCATCCCTATATGGGACCCTGTTCTTGACAAAACCATTTGGTTTTTTGATCATTTAAAAAGGGCTGACTTTAGGATTAAAAATAACACGACTAGTGGTGGGCCGTTATCGGCGTTAACGTGCTGCGTTAACGCGAAACTCTTATCGTGCGATAAAAAAAATATCGCCGTTAATCTATTCTCATATTTGGGTTTGGAGCTGGGTCTAAACTACGCAAGCTATGATGACTTTCACCTTGATAGTTTAACGCTAATGTATACCGAATATGGTCACGCGTTTAAGTCTCCTCCACCAAAACACAGACAGGATCGCGTCGTCCTCCATTCATGAAAACCGAATCTACTATAGCGCGAAATGCCACGTAAATTCGTCGTTTTTTGGATTCATAAATCTAATGTTGGTCAGTCACTTAATTCAAATCGCGATATGGACTAGTGTATGTGAAAACTGAAATGCAAAAAGACCGTTTTAATATGAATCTGAAATGTTCCGTTTGCCTAGCTGTATGTATGCATTGCGGAGACGAGCTTTTACTACACTCATACTGAAACACACGTGACGCTCCCGGTAATTTTTGGCTTTTTTTTAAATCTCACATGAACAGATAAACTTAATCTCCCAAACTGCTGTGAGTGTCACTTTTACCGTTTCATTTGAGAAAACTAGCATCATATCATACTGTATGACACAGAAACGTCACGGCAACCTGTCAAAATAAAAGTACGGTGTAACATGTAATGGGCTGGGTAGGTGTTGACGTTAAAAAAAACACAATCTAATAGGTAGAAAAAATAATTTCATTGTTAGTTAGTTAGTAAACACAAGTACATCTAATTGAACATAATTTATTTTCATCAACAAATGATCATAGAACAGCTTTATGAGCTTTATGATCCATTCTCAAAGACTTACTTTTAGTCATTATTTGGGTAGCACACATATTCTGAATGCCTTCAGCAGAATTCAAATTAGCCATTTTAATCTAGATTAATCTAGATTAATTCCAAAATTAATCTAGATTAATCTAGATTAAAAAAATTAATCTATGCCCACCTCTAAACACGACACAACATAATATATTCCTTTTTTCACTAAAATGGGCTTTAATTTAAATAAGCATTACTAGCGGTCAGGGAGTTGTAGAAAAAAAATTATTTAGTGTAATGTCAACAAACAAAAAAAAAACAAATAAAAAGAAAGAGACAGCATATTCTGCTTGAACTGAACATTTATACTGGTTTTTGATCATCAAAACCCATCCTAGAACAGACGCTAAAAAAGCAGGAATATATTACACATCTCTGAATAAATTCCTCTGGTCTATTACTTGTGGTTAACCACATGGAAAAAGTCTCTACATGGTTTACTCTTAAACTTAAAGGCATGGTTCATCCAAAAATGAAAATTCTGTCAATTCTGCCAATTCTCTACAACTTTAATTCTCAGAACACAACTGAACATATTTTAAATTAAATCCTAGAGGTGACTGCCCCTCCACTGACAGATAGCCTAAGCAACTTTCACTTCGAAGGCCCAGAAAAGTAATGCATCATGGAAGTAGTCCGTGTTACTCCTTTGGTTTAACTGTAATTTTCTGAAGCAACAAATAATTGTGCATATATAACTATATTCCAAATTTTCTTTACTTCAGTTTCAATCTCCAATGTGCGTTCATGAGAGCTGCTTGTTCTTCATGTTGATTTGATATGAGAGTACGACTACCACGACCCTCAAAGAGATCTTTTTCTCTCTGCTGGCAAACAGTACAGCACGGGTTGTGAACCGTGCTCTTGCGTCAACACAACATGCATGCGTTGTGGTGCTCTAGTTGACCGGAAAAAAAGCAGCTCTAATGAACGCATACTGGAGATTAAAATGGAAGTAAAGAAAATTTTGTATATAGTCTTTTTTTTTGTCAGTCGCTTCAAAAAATTACAGTTGAACAAATGAAGTAACATGGACTACTTCCATAATGTTTTTACTACCTTTCTGGACCTTTAAAATTAAAGCTTCTTAGGCTGTCAGTGGAGGGACAGAAACCTCTCGGATTTCATTTAAAATGTCATCAATCGTGTGTAACGGTGCTAAGTCAAAATATTTACACTTAAATACAAATGGTTTAAATATCACACATCAAAAACTTTTCAAGTCAGTAGACTGCTATTTAAATACATGCAAAAAACTAAAAAACATTTGAAGAAAATGAAAGGAGGGCAACAAAATCTTACAATGTTTTTTTCCCCCCACAGCATTTATAAAATAAAAATAAAAACACACACACACAAACAAGCATACATTCATTGAGAAAGTAAGAGGCTTTCCAAGTGTTCAACTCAGTCTTGACAAGATCATCGAGTCGAGAAAATTAAACTGTAAAGTGTCCTTGAGTTCACAAAACACAAAAGTTTTTCCTTTTTACTCAGATTTTGAAAACAGTCTTAAAAGTTCAAAGTTCACACACAAACAAAAAAAAACAACAAATAGGAAAACTAATTGCAGCATTTATCTCGCTAGGTACATGTAATATAATTCTGAGACCTGTATCCACAACCCCCCAAAAAACACACATAAACACCTATTTGTCATATACAAGTGTGGACCCCTTTAGGTGTCACTTTTCAGAGTTTTCAGTCACATGACTGGCTCGAAGACCTGGCGGGCAAAACATCCATAAAACTTCAGCACAAGCCGCTTAATTTTCCATTTGTTTGCAATCCATAAATACTTAGGTACTCTCTCAAAAGAATATGTAACAAAGATATGTGAACAAAATGCAAGCTTTGGCACTTGCAATACAAATAAAACACCCACCGCAATTTCAACCACTAAAAACAGTGTGACATTCTAAAACATCTAATGTGAAAATACTTAAATTGCCTTTATGTATACTTAAAGTGCCTAATATTAATATTGATATTGTATAGTGATATTAAAAAAATTAATTTAGTATACACCTTATAGCTGAAAGTGTTTCTTTAGAATCGTTTACTATGGGAAAACATTTATTGCAAAACTCTGCGCATTGTGTTTATATTCTGGGTTAATCTCCTTGCCTGTTCACCATATGCATCATCAATAAGGTGTATACTGAATTTGGCCTTTAAATATCACTGTGGGAGTTTGGGGGTGATCTACAATAATACTGATGCACTATTCAAATTATGATCACCAGAAACGTCCTGAAGCTATCATAATCTAGCATCACAGTTTCGGACCACCTAATGGTCAATACCACAGTATCAAAGAGTATTAGGTAAGAGTTTTTTAAGCTCCGCCCCCTGACACCCTCACATTCCCGGAATTCTTGCACACTACTCACCTGGCCCTACCTTACTAACACCCACCACTCACCTTTAGCAAACCCATTTATACCCACTATCACGTGTTCTCTGACTGAAAAAATATAAAACAGAGAGTAACATCTAGAACAGGCTACACAGAATGGACTCTTAGTAAAAGGACTGCGTGCGTGTGGGCTAGCTGAGATAGTCACAGGAGACAGATTAAGATAGCATTAACTTAATAACCTCCTCATGCACTGACCTCCCTCTCCAACCGTAAAAAAACAACAACTTTTCCTTTAATAAAACTGCATTTAAATCTCGTGCTTCTTTCGCCTAACTCCACTCAGGATCAACAGCAACCTCAAACTTTCAATGTTAAAGTCGCACTTTAAGTTGTCCAAATACTAAAAGTAATTCGTTCTCATTACCTTTCGGAGCACTCCTTTAATCCAGCCAATATGTTTAAATACCAAAGCTCATCGAAAAAAATATATTCTCCACTGTCGGAGCTCATTCGTTAGTTCCGTGAATCCAGTGCCATACTCCAGGAGCCCGAAAATACTCTCCTCCCAGCGTGCGCCGCACTCCGGACAAGCAGAATACGCATGACGTCAGCGCACCCTGGAATTTAAGCCTCGCACGCCATTGGCCCACACCGGGTGGAGCGGAAGCTTGGTTGGTCGGCTGTGTTGTAAAATTGGCCAATAGGAGAGGAGAAAAAAGTTTCCATGGTTACACTTGATACACGAGTAACGCCAACAGTCTTTGATACAGAAACATTATCAAGGTAACAATGTTTTAATGATGTTTTTATTCTGTATTAAGGCTTAGATGTGCTGTTTTTAAGTTTTTACTTTTAACAGTTGCCAGTAGTTCGTCAAAACCAAACTAATATTTTAAGATGTTTAAAAAGAAAAACGATAGATCTACATAATTTCTGTAAATTAATGACTTTACACCGCAGATCATACTGTCAGTTGGACACTGTATGGGTAAAGCTATTCAGGGAAAACTGTAATGATTGTAAATTATATTTAGTAGTAAATGATGTTTATTATTTAATTTGGACGGGCTAAACCGATACAAACAATTGTGTTTGTAGCTGTTCTCTTTAAAAAATGTCTTAGTTAATTGTCAAGTCCAGTTAAGTCATATTTATTTACACAGCGTTTTATACCGTTTCAAAACACGTCACATTAATAAACAGACAAACAACAATGTGAATAGAATCGTGAATTAAAAACGATTTGAATTGAGCTCTAAGCAGCATCAATAATGCCATTATTCAGCTCAGTGTTGTTTTATTTCAGCTCAAACTGTCAAAATTATAAAGTCCATTAATTATAAAACAAGTTCAGTACAGCTAAGCAGCAGCTTTACAACAGGCAATAGTGTCATTATTCAGCTCAAATCTGTTAATTGTCGCTCCAGTTTAGTAAGCGTGCCCATGTTGCAGTTTTCTTGTTCTCATCTGATAATTACAGTGCAGTTAAATCAAAATTATTACTGAATAATAATTGTATTTTAAACCTGTCATATAGATTGCATCGATTTCACATGTATACAAAGTCTTACATTTGTAATCATATTTACATTTTATTCTCCTGAATTATTCACAGATGAGTAGCAGAGACTTTTGATCCTTTCCTACAAACCACTGCTCCGAAGACACAGGTAGGCTGCTGTGGTCAGACTTTACCATTACATCCAGAAAATGATCTGTCAGCACAATCTGTCATTCATTCCCCTCAGCAAGTTAGAGCTGCAGAAAAAGTGTATACATCTATAAGTATGAATATAAATTCAGATAGAAACTATGTATTGACTGACATTTAATTGACTATGTTGTAACAACTGCAAGTCTATTCAAAAGAATTGAATCATTACCACAGGGAGAGTTTGACTGTATTGTTCCCATTTACTTGCTTGTTAGCACTCTCAACAATATTTTGATACCTTCACATAAACTTAAATGATATAGTCAAAAACATGAAAGTCCGTGAACAGGCTTGTTAGCCACAACATCTCAGCCTCTCAGTCCATAGAAACAAAAATAATAATTAAAGATGGTACTCATCCGTCCGTTGGCACAGTTCCTTTGGGTCTGACAACCAAATCCGGGTGGAAAAGAGTAAAGAAGAGAAAAAACAAAAAAAGGATGTCCCCAAAAAGAGAAAAAACAATAATCCGCTGGTTCAAGGCCCCACAAAAACAGGTTATCCTCCAGCTGAAAGAATGCTCTCCCGAGTATGGTCCGTGTGCGTATATCTCAGACAAGAGCGTGAATTCATTAAACAGCTCACAAGTCTAATACACAATTGTCTCTTTTTTCCCTTTAAGAGATCATTTTGGACCCTTGCCCGGCCCAGGTAACAAAAGCCTGCCACCTCACCAAACATACCTCTCTTCAAAATGGCCGCCCTTCCTCTCTTATAGACAGGCCCATCAAAATAAGAGTCCTTAGCAGCGAACCAAAAGTCCCCATAATTCCCCCTCACCAAAATGTACATGTTAACATTCAAAATCAACATATCATGCAGTTAAAAATAATAAACCCTTTGCATCCAGACATATTTAAACATTTCTGAACTTTTTACAGCCAAACTTGTTATAAACAAACTTTTTACCTCACACAAGAAGCTATTATACAGTTTACTGTGGCAGTGTCACAGAGTCCCCCACCCCGCAGGAGGCTAATTGAGAGATTCCGCCCCAAAGTATTGTTTAAGGTTCACTACATTTACATTGTCCACCTTTTCCCCAGAACCCCATTCAACAAGATAGTTCACTGGCCCCAACTTCCTCTTGATCTTCACAGGGCCTTCCCATTTAGGGGCTAGTTTAGATGAAAAGTAGGCGTCTGCTTTTGACACAGGATGAGCACGGACCCAAACCAGGTCCCCCTCTTGGAACTGTACAAATTTCCTTCTGGCATTATAATACCTGGCCTGTTTAATGTGCGCATTCCTCATTGCTCTTAGAACATCCTGATAAAGTTGCTGTTGTCGTTCTACAAGGGAATATCCTGACTGCCCTGGATTTGGTGGACAAGCTATAAGTCGTTCAAGGGGACCTTTCAACTGCCGGCCCAGTGCTAGTTCAGCAGGTGAGTGGCCTGTGGATTCACTGGATGCAGTGTTAATAGCAAAACGAAATTCAGCCAGCCACTTGTCCCAGTCACGATGGCTTTCACCTACAAAGGATGCTATCATGGTCTTTATGGTTCTGTTGACTCGTTCCGAGAGATTTGTTTGAGGGTGGTAGCTGGTGGTAAGCTTCCTTGTTATTCCCCATCTCTTACACATATCCTCCATCAACTGGCTTAGAAATTGGGGTCCACGATCTGACAGAAGGAACTTCGGAACTCCCCACCGCGTAAACACCTCTTCTTGCAAGATCTTGCAGAGTCGGTGAGTCTTACTGTCCCTGATAGGGAAAAGCTCCACCCATTTGGAGAAATAGTCGACTACTACTAAAAGGTACACATTCCCCTTTGTGCTCTTGGGAAGGGGGCCCATAAGATCCACCCCTAGCATGTACCCAGGTTCTTCTACTTCCGTGGACTGGAGGAGACCAAAAGGCTTGCTATTACTAGGTTTGTATTTCTGGCAAACCGTGCATTCCTTCACGTACTTCCACACGTCTTTGCGCACTTCAGGCCACCAGGCAACTTCTAGAATTTTCTGAAGAGTCTTCATCCGTCCCAGATGTGCCCCCAGGGGACTGTTGTGGAAGTAGTTGATAAAAGTGGTAGTTAGACTCTTGGGCACTACAAGCTGATATTTTATGCCTGGAGCACAGGGCGAGATTCTGTACAACAGCCCTTGCTGGACCTCCCATCTAACACGGTTAACATCATCTGTGATTCCGATCCTCCTCTTTAACTCACCCACTTCAATATCCCCATTCTGGGCTTCTAATATCTCTGTTGTAGTTGATGGAATATCTAACATCCAGTGGGAGGATTTGCTGTCAACATACATCGCCAAGGGGATATCGCCAGGCTGAGCTCTCGACAAGGCATCAGGCACTACATTCATCCTTCCCTTCCGGTACTGTACCTGGAAGTGAAACCGCTGAAGCCTTATGGTCCATCTTGTCAGTCTAGAGGTAGTATTAGGGGAATTAAAAACCCAGGTCAAAGCTGCATGGTCTGTATACACCACAAATGGAACTCCTTCCAGGTAGTGGTGCCACTTTTCGATAGCCCATACCACTGCAAGGCACTCTTTTTCTGAGGTAGAGTAATTGACTTCTGCACCCCTCAGACCCCTTGAAGCATATGCAATCACTTTTTCTTCTCCTTCGATGTTTTGAGTTAGAACCGCCCCCAGGCCAATTGAGCTAGCATCTGTCAAGACCTGGAAGGGTTGTGTCAGATTTGGTTGAGCCAGTATAGGGGCATGCTGGAGAGCGTGTTTGAGACTCTCAAAACTTAACTGGGTTTCTTTGGTCCATGTCCACTTCACCCCTTTTCTTTTGAGGTAGTTCAGAGGGGCAGCCAACTCAGCAAAATGAGGAATAAATTTGTGATACCACCCAACCAACCCCAGGAATCTCTGAAGCTCCAACAGGTTTTGAGGGGTTGGATACTCACTGATGGCAGCAATTTTGTCAGAGTCAACTTTTACTCCCTCTTTGGACACAATATGTCCCAAGAACTTAAGCTCTGATTTCATGAAGTGGCATTTCTCAAGATTTAAAGTAAGATTAGCCTCCTTCAAATTCTGGAAGACAGCCTCAAGATCTTTTAAGTGTTGTTGCCGGCTTGGGGAATAGACAATTATGTCATCTATATAGACGAAGCACACCCTTCCTCTCAGTTTACCCAACACTCTTTCCATCAACCTTTGGAATGTAGCCCCTGCATTTTTCAGCCCAAAGGGCATGGTCAAGAAATGAAATAATCCAAAGGGGGTTATAAAAGCTGTCTTTTCTTTGCTGCTCTCTTCCATTTCGACCTGCCAGTAGCCTGATTTTAAATCAAGGGTACTGAAACAACTGGCACCCTGCAATGATTCCAGTATCTCATGGATAAGAGGCATCGGGTAGGCATCTTGGGGAGATTTAGAGTTAATACGGCGATAATCCACACAGAACCTTAGGCTCCCATCCGTTTTTGGGACTAATACAACCGGAGATGCCCAAGGGGATTGTGAAGGCTCAATGATACCCTCTCGCATCATCCTATCAACCTCCCTTTCCATCACCTTTTTCTTTAAGGGAGAAACTCTGTAAGCTTTAGATCGTATGGGTATATCATCCGTTGTTATGATCCGATGAGTAGCCTGATTAGTTCTCCCGAGACTTCCAGAGCAAACGGTTGCCCATTTATTTAAAAGGGGCTGGATTTCTGGTGGATTCCTGGCTATGATGTCTGTTGTACTAGTTGCTGATGCCAGAGTCTCCAGTTCTCCACAGCTGTCTACTGGCACAGCCATGAACAAAGAGGTAACCTGTTCACCCTTCCGAATCCATGGCTGCTCCCACTGAGGTTGCTGAAGGAAAGGGTAGAATTTAACTTGCCCTTTGACCCTCAGCTCATAGCTCATTGCAGCAACATCCAATAGTACTCTAGTTTGCCTTAGGAAGTCCAGTCCAAGAATGAGAGGAAATGCTAGACGTTCATTCGACATTACATAGGTGTCGATGGTCCAAATCATTCCATGCCAATCATACTCCATAGGGATCCTACCCTCTGACACATGAGCCTTTCCATCTGCTACCATGAATGTCCGGCTTGAACCCTGAAGTAGCTGTTCTTCTGGCTTCTTTACCGCTTCCCACAACTGTTTTTGCATTAAGGAATAGGTCGAACCAGTGTCCACAACAGCTTCGACATGGAAATCCCTCACATCTATCACAACTTTCAGCAGAGGGGGTGTGGTTGTTTGAATCAGCGAGACATGTTGAACTGAGGTACTAGATGGCTTGGGTAGTTGATCACGTCGGGATGAACCACTCTTTTTCCCTTCATTAGTTCCCTTAAGTTGATTGACTCTAGCCCAGTAGTCCCTCTTTGAATTCAAGTCCCTTTCCACCAAAGAACCCACTTTAACCAACTGCTCTACGGTATGCACGGCCCCTCTTAAGCTACTTGCCAAGGAAGGGTTACAACTATTTAGAATTCGTCTTACCACCTCCTCTTCTGGCAGGTTATCTTTCCATCTCAAGCAAAGAGCTCTATAATCATAGGCAAAATCACGGATACTTTGGTCTGGGCCTTGGATCATAGCTTTGAGCTGGTCTTCTAACTCAACCAGGTAATCGGTAGAAAGGAAAGCGGACATAAAGGAGTGTTTGAACTCATCCCAGTTATGTATTTTTAACTTTTCAGCTGCCCACCAACTCCTAGCAGGACCTGTTAGTACAGCATTAATAGTAGCTAGCAGTTCCACATCTGTGAGTGGTCTGAGGGACAGGAAATTTTCACACTTTTCAATGAACTCTAAAACATCACAAGTTCCACGAAGTTGACCGAAAGTGGGAAACTCTAGGTGGATAGGTGGCTTGGGGGCTGTCAGAGAAGAAACGGTGAAGGGATAGTGCCCCGAATCCGAAAGACTATGGCTGGGAGGGTGGAGTGAAACTGGAGTACTGGTTGTCTTCATGCGTGCCAGTTCTTTCCTCCAGTGCTCATCTCGGCGCTTGAAACAATTTACCATCTCAGTCTCCAAATGGGACACTAATCTCTGCACTTCAGCTTTCCAGGCCTCCATCCTTTGGTCCAAGGCATCCCTGAAACAGGCTTCTCGGTTAACCATGCTATCATTGCAGGCTATGAAATCACCTCTAAGTGTTTGCACCTCAGTGTGCAGAGTCTGAAGGGATGAAGAGAGTTGGGTTAATCTAGTTTCAAATTGCTCTAACATTCCCCCAGGAGGTTTTGGTATTGGAAGTTCGTCCTCTTCACTTCCTCCAACCTGGCTACGGCTATCAATATACATGTCACTTATCATGGAGCTTAATTCAATGACTGGCAATGGTTCTCTGTATGAAGCACCGGGGGGAGGTTGATAAGGATGGGACTCTGAACACTCATCATGACCAGCCACAGCCTGTTCACAAACATTTTCAGATAAAACATCCATATTTCACAGACAGAACAGTTTGCAAATATAAAAGGCACAATATCAAACTTCTAACAGTTTCATAGAATATTCCCCGTACGGGCCACCATCTGTAACAACTGCAAGTCTATTCAAAAGAATTGAATCATTACCACAGGGAGAGTTTGACTGTATTGTTCCCATTTACTTGCTTGTTAGCACTCTCAACAATATTTTGATACCTTCACATAAACTTAAATGATATAGTCAAAAACATGAAAGTCCGTGAACAGGCTTGTTAGCCACAACATCTCAGCCTCTCAGTCCATAGAAACAAAAATAATAATTAAAGATGGTACTCATCCGTCCGTTGGCACAGTTCCTTTGGGTCTGACAACCAAATCCGGGTGGAAAAGAGTAAAGAAGAGAAAAAAACAAAAAAAGGATGTCCCCAAAAAGAGAAAAAACAATAATCCGCTGGTTCAAGGCCCCACAAAAACAGGTTATCCTCCAGCTGAAAGAATGCTCTCCCGAGTATGGTCCGTGTGCGTATATCTCAGACAAGAGCGTGAATTCATTAAACAGCTCACAAGTCTAATACACAATTGTCTCTTTTTTCCCTTTAAGAGATCATTTTGGACCCTTGCCCGGCCCAGGTAACAAAAGCCTGCCACCTCACCAAACATACCTCTCTTCAAAATGGCCGCCCTTCCTCTCTTATAGACAGGCCCATCAAAATAAGAGTCCTTAGCAGCGAACCAAAAGTCCCCATAATTCCCCCTCACCAAAATGTACATGTTAACATTCAAAATCAACATATCATGCAGTTAAAAATAATAAACCCTTTGCATCCAGACATATTTAAACATTTCTGAACTTTTTACAGCCAAACTTGTTATAAACAAACTTTTTACCTCACACAAGAAGCTATTATACAGGCTTTACTGTGGCAGTGTCACAGAGTAACCATGTATTGATTACATTTACAATCCTTTGCTTATTGTACTTTTTTCTAATCACCTAGAAAAGATGAGTCAAAGAATACAAGTGGGTCTGGGGCACTCAAAATATAAAGTGGTCCAATATGAGCAACTACGGGACATGCTAGAGGCCAAACGCCTTTCCTCTCAGCGCTCTCAACAGAAGGTAATAAATGTGTTGGATTTTTTTTGATAGCAAATACACAGAGTTGTAAAATGCTTGAGTAATTTTACTTGATTACTGTACTTAAGCATTATTTTGGGGGATTTGAACTTTACTCAAGCACAAATTAAACTGACTACTTGATTACATTTCTGAAGAAAAACAGTATACTCTTTACAAATTTATTTGAAAAGTACATTACATTTTTTTTTAATGCACATGAAATATGGTAAACGGAAGCTCAAACGTGCAAGCTTGACATGACAATCAATGATCATTGTTTTCATGCATCAAAGACACACATTTCCTACTTCATTTATGACTCTTATCAGGTAAATGTCTGGCTTCAAAACTTCACCATCAAATCTGAGGAAGCATATTGACGTTCCCCCTAAAAAGTTTATTCATTATTCGTTCTGTTGTGATAGAGCCATTAGCTGTGTAATATCTTAGCTGAATGCAAAAAAATAAAAAAATAAAATGCAAATAAAATCAGGGATGAGAATTTAAATACAGTTAATTTTTTGGTAACACTTTCTATGAAGCCTGCATTTATAATGCATTATAAGGGTATTCTTAAGGCATTATAATGAATGCATAATGCATTATAAAAAACCTTATAATATGTTATATCATCTCATGAGTATTCATAAGAACCGTTTTAATGTATTATAATTTTTACTTATTTGTGGTTATAGCTTTTAAGAGTATGATTACCTCCTCGTAGTTATAACGTATTATAAGTCTCATATCTCGCCATGTTACTCATGTCACTTTACTTAAAGCAGATAAAGACTACTTATAAGTAATAAGTAAATAATAAGTAAAAATAATATTTCCCAAAGAACCCTAAGATCAGGCATCAGATCAGATGAATGTGTAATATGACACATTTGTATTATCAGTTTGAATATTTTGATGGTACCCTTTAGACAGCTTTTGATAAGTAACTCTGCAACTGCATGTCAGCTAGCAGTAATTATTATTAGTAGTATGCTAAATATATGCTAAAACTAAATTTTGATGTTTCCTCAATAGATAAACTATTATATTATATTATAAGTAACTTTGCAAGTACGTGAACCTTCTACCTAGCCTAACCTTAACCTAAATCTACTAATACTCTAAGGAGTGTTAGTTGCCATGTAGGTGGAAAGTTTAAGCTTATAGTAAATTCTGTAGACTAAGGGGACCATCAAAATAAAACATAATATAATGTAAAAAATAAATGTAATATGATATAGTCCATTATAAATTAAGTAGATTTAAGTTGGCGTCCATTGTGTGCTATAAATAATCATAATCTTAAAAGGTATAACCTCAAATACTCAAGTATTATAATGTATTATAATTGTTGTTATGATTATTCATGAGATGGATAAGTTGTATTTATAATATGTCATTATATGACACATTGACTAGGAATAAGGACTGTCGCTGAATATTTAGTTAATCTTAATAATTACATTATTTGCTCATTAATTATTTGAAATAATTAATGCAAATAATCATTTACCAGTATTTGCTGAGAAAAAAACTCTAAATGCCCCAAATAAACAATTAAAAGATTAATTATCCTTTTAGACAGTGACGTTGAATAGACAAGAGGAAAAAGTGGTCTTGCTAAACATTAATGTTGTATGTTTTAACTCTAAGACTTTCCTCATTAATTCAACACATTCTTGTATTCTGTCTGGAATATGTTTTTAGCCTCTGCATTACATCTTGCCCTTCTAAGAGATAGTTCACCAAAAAATTAAAATTCTCTCTCCATTTACTGAACTGTCATGCCAGATATTTATGACTTTCTTTCTTCAGATGAGCACAAGAAAATATTTTAATCCATATAATGCAAGGGGTCAGGACCACTTCAGAAACCACACAAAGTGAGCATGACAGTCAAGATTAAAATATTAGCTATTGTCTTCTTATTCTTATTGTTTCACTTAAGAAGACCATAATTCATTAACAGGGGTTGCATAAATTACTGTCATATTCACTTTGTGTTTAGTTTTTGAAGTGTCATTTTTGGATGTCCCACTTGTGTTGGGAGATGAAACCCTTATTTTGTGTTCATCTGATAAATGAAAGTCATATGGGATGGAATGAGGGTGGAAAGGATAGAGTTTCCTTTTAATCGCTTTTCCTGTATTTTTTATGGATGTTCTGTAGTGCTTCTTTTTATTTGTTGTTGTTGCACTAGATATACATGTTTAACCTGTGCCATTGCATTTTGTTATGTTCTCTCTTTTTAATCATACTTCTGTAAGTCTGTCAGAAAAAAGTACTTATACTTTTATAATACTTAAGTACTATTTAAAGTTGTACTTTTTTATTTTTACTCAAGTATGTTTTTGGCCAGATACTTTTACACCTCTGCAAATACATTAAAAAATTAAAATACATTTATAAAGAAATGATTCAGATTTCATGGATTGTGGTGGTCCAACAGGCCATCCTTTATCCTAAAATACTCAGTTTTATTTGTGTACACTCACAATAACAACAAATGATTTGCTTTTGTAAAATAATGAAAACAATCTCACTCTCCTTTCACAAAAATGGTTACAAAAAGTGTCACAAAAATGTACCATAATTTAGAGTGTACTTGCCTCATGTAAAAAAATGTTTATAGAAAATTTGACATGTCTATTTAGAAATGTCTGTATTCCAGGGCTTTTAAAGACCAGCTTTGTCTAATATGTTGGTTTTCAAACTTTTTGTCATTATTGCCAAGTAAGAGTTTTAGACAGAGTTAGAATGTTGCAAACCTTTTGCAAGTAGTTACTGGAAGGCATTATTGCACCCATCGAGAAATGCTGCACTAAAACATTATTATTAGTAATGCAATAAATACAAAAATAAATAGATATTAAGTGTATATTCATTGCAACCAAGTAATTTTCAAAGCAAAGCAAGATATTTATCTTCATATTTACTTGTACCTGTAACATAATTATTTCATTTTTTCAAGGTAGCATGGCCTGTCTCCACAAAAACACAAGTGCATTTTTCCAAGCTTACATTCATTTGCACTGAAACATAAATAAATTAAATTTCAGTGACTGAAGAACTAATTTATACTCACGTTGTCACATTTATGCTCTGTTTTGGACTTAGACTTTTAGGGTGCTTTCACAAATGGTTCAATTGCCTGGCTCGAACCTGATTGCCTGACAGAGTGTGTCTGCCTCCCGAACAGTGTTAGGTAGATAGTTTTAGAGCTTGGGAGCTAAATAGGAAAAGAATCTTCTGCTCGGAGTTGATTTTGATATTCTAGGTATTATTAAATGCCCAGAGTTTTGATATTGTAGCAGACGTGAAGGACAATAATGCATAAGATCTTGCTCGAATACTGAGGTGCTAAACTATTCAGGGCTTTATAGGTAATTAGTAGGATTTTAGAATGTATACAATGTTTAATAGGGAGCCAGTGCAGTGTTGACAGAACTGGGCTGTCATACTTCTTGGTTCTAGTAAGAACTCTGGCTGCTGGATTCTGAACCAGCTGCATTTTGTTTATTAAGAGTGCGGTGCAACCACCCTATAAAGCATTACAATAATCTAACCTTTGAAGTCATGAACTCATGAATTATTTTTTCTGCATTTGCCATTGAGAGCATATGTCATAATTTAGATATATTTGTGAGATGAAAAAATGTGGTTTTACAATTGCTAGAAATGTGGCTTTCTAAGGAAAGATTGCTATGAAAGAGCAGCCATCGAGTGTTACAGAGTGTTCTAGGTCATTACATGCGGAGGTTTATGTTTTTTTTTTTTTTTTTCAGAATTTAACAGTAAGAAATTACTTGTCATCCAGTGATGAGTTATAGTTTCTAGACCTCATTTTTTCCTAAAAGACAAACAAAATTGCAGCTAGTAGATTTTTTATTTCCAAAACAAATCAAACTAATAAAAAATTAACTTAGCTCACACACCAAACTCTTTAATTCAAAACTTTCCATCATTGCTTAAATAAAGCTTGAATACACTATAGCTGCTGATTTATAATCACAAAATAATATGATTTGTGTAAGACCATCGAAACACAAACCTCTGCATTACAGTTTACGTCACATTAAATACTAGCTTCAAAAACACCCCAGCCCCCTTTGTGCATGCATATTAAAATCCAATACTGCGCATGCACATTAAATATCCGATCCAATACATTATCGTACTACAGGCTGCAGACTGTTTTTTTTTTATTGACAGTCTTTTTGGTTCTGAACCATGTTACGTTTGTGTCATCCGAGTGGCAGTAGTTTACCGTTACTAGCAATGTAGAAGACTGCAAAAGGATTGGATGTTTGCTCGCTTAAATTTCTCTCCTTCGAATTTTGAAAATTTAGTTTCATTTCCAAAGTTAATCTCGCACATGACTGAACAGAAAGTGAGGCTTTGTTTGTAATTAGTAACGTGATTTCTACGTTAACAACACAAGCCTCGTGTCAAGGCTTCATCTGTTCATATGCTTGGTAACTGGAGGCATTCCCTTTTGAGTCTCTTTAACAAAGACATGCTAGAGCCAATCAAAATTTAATAAATAAGATTATCTTTATTTGCATGCCAGCAGACCTGTAAAAAAGAACATGGGTACAACTTCCGATGAGGCGGCAGATGTGGTATACCAATGGTATTTTGGGTCCTAATTAGTAAAGAGGCAAAGTTTTTTTCAAAACATGGTTTACTTAACTTTGTTTTTTTTTTATAATAATTTACTAGGACAACTACAAGATTTTCCAGGACATTTGTGTTTTCCAGAACAGAAAAATTAGTCATCAATTTTCCAGGACACGTGGGAACCCTGAGTTCAGGGGCTATAGAGCCGCTGAGGCCATAATGCAGCAATGCAACCAACTTGGAGCTTAAGAGAATAAACTTATAAGGCTTGTTAATTATAAAATTTGGCAATTTGGCCTTCCGATGCTTAGAAATTGAATCACCAACTCATTCTTACCAACTGACTGCCTGTCAATACAATTATGGAGCACTGATATTACAGCTACATATACTTTAAGCTTAGAAGGTAAGCGGCCCCCATGTTGGTCTGTGCCATCCACTGACGTTAGAAGTTCAGACCTGGAAATGTGGGCATGAGCACCTCAGCAAAAAAGGGGGTGGGCCTTTGTGGGCCATTCTTATGGTGTCAACTAGGCTAAAGATACCACTCGTCCATTCTGTTCTGGTTGGTGGGAGGGGACATGCCATCATGTGTGGTGGACATGTCATCATTGCAATTATTCTCCAGCATGCTGAAAGAGACAAAGTCACCAGCACTCATGTTCTGGGTAATCCACCGGAGAGTGGTGATCTAGAGATCAGGAATCATGCGTGCATTGCAGTGACGGTCCCCGTAATAAGGGGCCGTTGCTTCTTTCTTTGCTGCTCCGGAGGAAAACATGTTTTTTTTTTTTTTAGAGACAAAGAGCGATGTCACATCAACAACCCACTTGGAGAAACTTGTTCATGCCTCTATTATTGTAGAGTGGACTTTTGTAATGGACTCTTTACTGGCCTTCCCAAGAAGAACATTAGACAGCTGCAGATCATAAAGAATGCTGCTGCCAGGATTATGGCTAAAACCAAAACATTTGAGCATATCACACCAGTCCTCAGGTCATTACACTGGCCTCCAGTTACATTTAGGATTTATTTTGAAGTACTATTGTTTGTAAATCACTCAATGGCCTAGGACCTGAATACATTGCAGGTATACTCACTGAATATAAACCAAACAGACAACTTAGATCATTAGGGTCAAGTCAGTTAGAAATACCAAGGGTTCACTCAAAACAAGGGGAGTCTGCTTTTAGCTATTATGCAAACCAGCTTCCAGAAGCGAACAGATGTGCTAAATCAGTAGCCATATTTAAATCTAGACTCAAAACACACCTGTTCAGCTGTGCATTTACTAAATGAGCACTGTGCTACATCTGAACTGATTGCACTGCATTTTATGTATCACTACTTTATATCACTAGAGGACATTTTAAGTTGAACTTGCAGGATGTTTTAAATGTACAAAGACCATTAATATGTCCTGTACAGGTCAGGGCAAATTTGATTTCTCATGTCATGAACCCTACATGTTAAAGGTAGGGTAGGTATTTTCTGTACTTCTAGTGCCATCTAGTGGAACTCTAAAAATAAAGCATGTTTCAAACAACCTCCATTCACATGTTGTGCCTCCCCCATCTCAACACAAACCGGTCTATTAAAAGTGAAGGCACGTCTGAACAGTTAAAAGTAGGCTGCATTATATAAAAGGTCCAACATATTAGGAATACATTTAACTTAAAATTTAGCTGCCATTGTTTACCCTTGTTTTACCCTTTTGTATGTCTCTGTGTATTTTGGCAAATCTGCAAATTTGTAACAGTAACAGAATCTGAATTATTTTTTTCCCACACTTTGTACTGAATGCAGTGATTGGATGAACATTCTATGGTCCTGAGCCTTCCATGTGTATTCCATTCTGTTTTTAATCACTGCTTTGCATTGTGCTCCAAATATTTACAAATCACATTGTAAGTGTAAAGAAAATATTTTTATGTGAATAATAATCACTGATGCACATTTAAATGCCTTAGCAATACACTGTTGAACTCGTTCAGTCATCAAATCATTAAGTACTGTATATTAGTTGGTTTTAATACCACTTTACTGTACAACCTGTATCGCACACAGTACAATAATATGTAAGTGTTGTATTTTGGTTAATTTAATGCAGTAAACATAGCAAGTTTTTCATTTATTTGTTTAAATAATAAATAACAAGAAAACAAGTAGACTAGGAAACTAATAGAGTATGCTAGTGTTAGAGTTAGAGGATCATTTTTTTTTTTTAAGAAAATGATTAGTTAGAATAGAAATTCAGTCAGTTCCAGGTCTATAAAATCATGTTCGTCATCACTATTTACTTATTTAATTTTTTACATTGAATATCTTGTTTGACTCATATGTCACATTATGGAAGTAAAACAGGCTAATTTTGTGTGTGTGTGTGTGTGTGTGTGTGTGTGTGTGTGTGTGTGTGTGTGTGTGTGTGTGTGTGTGTGTGTGTGTGTGTGTGTGTGTGTGTGTGTGTGTGTGTGTGTGTGTGTGTGTGTGTGTGTGTGTGTGTATTTCAGGTGCAGAAGTTGTTGGATGCAGCACAGGCGAACAAGGAAGGGAGTGTTCTGAGACTGCATAGAGAAGTGTGGCTCCAGGAGAAAATCAGACTCAATATAGCCAGGTAGCACACCTGTAAATACTAAAAGTACAATTTCAAATTTTTGTTTTAAAACACTGGTACTTTCAACATTTTGGGCCAAATTTACAAAAGCGTTGAGATATATATATATATTGTGGCTCACTTAATTGCATATGCATTTGTAGAAGTTTCACCTTCAGACACAAAATTTATGAAAAGAAAATATTTTAAAATAAATTATGCAATGTAAATTACTAAGGTTTGCGGTAGTCAGTTTACTGGTATTTGTGCCATTGTTTAACACACAAAAAAAACAATTGGTCTAAACCCATTAGTAGATTACCCCTACCTGATTATTAGAATTAGCCAACTTTATTATGGCATAAAAGGAGATAAGTAAACACAGGAAGAAGTTGGACTTGGACTGGAATGAACTGTCAGGAGCCCCGAAACAGAGTAGAACCAACCAGGGAAACCACCAGAGGAATAGGCCGAGGTCAGGCGAATAGGGCCAACACTAAGTTTGTCAAGACAACTTTGAAGTTGGCTTGAACAAGCCTATCCAGAAAGTTTGAAGTAGTTTTAAAAGCTTGAAGTTTAAAGGTTTTCAGTTTGAAGTTTAGGTTTTACTTTAGATTTGACTGATAGAAAAACATAAATAGTGATGAAAGACAAACTATTTAATGTCACATATGTATATTTAAAGGATGTGACATGTGGCCAAGTATGGTTACCCATATTCAGAATTTGTGCTCTGCATTTAACCCATCCAAGTGCACACGAACAGTAGTTTGAACTGCTTGGCGGTGGTCTTAGCCCATTCCAGCCTTGTGTAGGTCTACAATCTTGTCCCTGACATCCTTTGACTGCTCTTTTGTCTTGGTCATGTTGGAGAGTTTGGAATCTGATTCATTGATTGTGTCTGTGGACAGGTGTCTCTTATACAGGTTACCCTTGACACCTGGGAGTCAGAAATCAAATACTTATTTCACTCATTAAAATACAAATCACTTTATAACTTTTGTTTAAATGCGTTTTTCTTTTTTTTTTTCTTTTTTCTTTTTTTTTGGACAAAATCAGCAGGAGATCAAATATTTTTTGCCCTCACTGTGTTTCACCCAGTCTGGTGGAGTCAATTTCTGTCTTCTCTGTCCTCTCCTTTATTTCCACTGGTCTCATCTGGCTTCAAGTGTTTTTTAGTTGCCCCTGGTCCTAAACTATGTTTTCTTGTTCTTTTTTCTCTACTTTTCAGTACTTTTTCAGTTCACATTGGTATTGTAAATGTAAGATTTTATGAATGGGTCACTGAAAAGACTTTGGTACTGAAATTTTAAAAATGTGACCACACCAGCATTTCCCGCTAGCATTCACAGCGCTGTTGATCAACATCATATCAATAGATATGTGGAGAGGAGGTGACTTGAGGCCAAGTATAGTGACCCATACTAGGAATTTGTGCTCTGCATTTAACCCATCCAAGTGCACACACACAGTAGTGAACACACACACACACCCGGAGCAATGGACAGCCATATTGCTATTGCTATTGCTATTGCTACGGTGCCTGGGGAGCAGTTGGGGGTTCAGTGCCTTGCTCAAGGGACTCACCTCAGTCGAGGGTGGAGAGAGCACTGGTGATTCACTCCCCCCATCTACAATCCCTGCCGGACTTGAGACTCGAACCCACAACCTTTGGGTTACAAGTCCGACTCTCTAACCATTAGGCCACGGCTGCCCCATGTCTGTAATTGGCTACACTCTCTTTACCAAGCACTTGCACAGATACACAGTGGAATCCTAATATATCAGGGGCTTGTTCTTCGTACGTCGCTAACTCAGTTAGCTGGATTTAATTGTTGACGATTTGGCATGATCTTGGATTGTTTGGTTCTTCGAAGCTCATCCTGGACTTGCTGTCATAGCAACAGGTGCGCAAGCTTAAACAGGTTTACATGAAATAAACCTGCAGGGAGCAGGTTTATTTCATGTAAACGGGATTTAGGCTGCGCTCCTGGCGGGTTATGATTGGTTGAAATGGCGAGGTCACATCTGATTGGTTAAAGAACACGACTGATGCGGACTGACTCACGTGGGAAAAGAAAAGTATTTTGCAAGAAACTGTAGAAGAGAATTATGACGATTCACACGAATGATGACCACAGCTACACACACATTATATAGCCTATATATACAGTTGCAATCAAAATTATTTACCCCCCCCCCCCTCAGAGACTGCAGTACTGCAAATGGTTTTTGCTCTTTCTGAAGATTCAGGACTAAATTGCATCTACAACAGTTTTCTGGCATATTAAAAATTAGCTTGGGGTGTTACACATAGTATACTCTTAGCCCATTCATGTGCTGAAGGTGAGTAGCAAATATGATAAAGTCAACAGAGAGCTCACACAAAATCAATAGAGAAGAAATAGTTTGTTATATTAAAACTACATGAAGATTTCTAAGACATTACAAGTCCCTAGAGACACAGCTGGCAGCCGTATTCCTTAGATTAAAGTGTGTTGAACCAGAAAACCTTTGAGGGTGTTGAACAAACAAAAAAGCACAATATCATAAAATGTTTGATCAGATCAACTGAGAAAAACTTGCAATGTACAGCCAAAGACTTGCAAGATGACCAGACGAAAGGAGGCAAAATATTTCAATGCTGTGTATAAAAAGGACACTAGACAAGTATGGTCTTCATGTTGAGGAATCTTGCTGAATACCATTCTTGACCAAGAAGAACAAAAAGCTGACTTGAACATGCTAAAATTCGTTTAGTTAGACCTGTGGAGTTCTGGAAGAATGTTTTATGGAGTGATGTGTCCAAACTGGAACTTTTTTGGTTGTATGGATCAGAGGTATGTCTGGTGCAAAAAAGACAAAGCTTATAAGCAGAAGAACACCATCTCCATCATCAAACATGGAGGTGGGCCAGTCCTGTTATGGGGTTGTTCTACTGTAGCAGGAAGTGGAAAACATGACCATACAAAGGATATCATGGATTTATTAAAGTATCACACCATTTTGGCAAACATTGTGGTGCCTTTTGTCTGAAGCTAATAATCAATGGCTTTTCCTGCAGACCAATCATCCCAAAGTATACATTCAAATCTACTTATGCTTGGTTCAGGGATCAGTCATAGAATGTTTTTAAGTGGCCTGTTCAGTTTCCAGATGTAATTCTCATTGAAAATACATGGTTAAATTATTTTATAAATATTTGCAAATAAGAAGTTATTTAAAAGATGAGCTTAAAGTAAAAACTTTAGATGATATCCACCCTCTGATGCGTTTTATGATTAAAGTTAGTAAAATTAATAATTTAGATAACATAATAGGACAAATAAATAAAATTTTTCAAGAAATTAAGGATGCGGGTTTATGCAATATTAAGGTAAAATGGGAAACTGAATTGGGTAATAAAATAACAGAAGATGATTGGAAACAAACTCTAAAAGAAAATTTAAGGACCACGCAATCACCATATTGGCAAGAATATGCCTGGAAAATTATTATACGATATTTTATAACACCAGAGATATCCTCTAAATATAATAATTTATCTTCAGGATGCTGGAGAAGCTGTGGTGAATCTAAAGCTCACTATCTGCATATATTCTATACTTGTAAAATAATAAAAAAATATTGGATAGAAGTAACTCGGGCAATAGAAGAAATGTTTAATAAATTTTATATAATAAAAACACAAAATTTAGTTTTAGGTATAGAACCTATGTCACTTAGTAAAGATGAGTTATATCTATTTAGAATATTGAGAATCACAGCTTTTAAAGTAATAACTAAGTTTTGGAGAAAGCGAGAATCCCCAGCAATAAGCGATTGGTTAGACATAGTGTCTAAAGTGTACTCTATGGAAAAGAAAACATTTGAATTAAAAAATAAAACGGTATATTTTGAAAAGATATGGGCTCCCCTAAAAGCAAAGTATTCATTATAAATAAAATATATTCTAATAATTATTTTCTATATAAGCCTCCCTCTCTTTTAATTTTATTGTTTATTATTTTATGGGATTAAATACTATTATTAGTTGGTGCTAAAAAAAAAATATACATATATATATATATATATATATATATATATATATATATATAAATATACATTATTGAAATTATTTGGAATTGAGGATCACAAGGAATTTGATATGAATATATGATCTTTTTTTTTTTTTTTTTTTTTTTTTAATGATGTCTATGTATGTAAATGAGATTTGAATTTTTTTTTTTTTTTTTATATAATTTTTTGATTATGTGGGTGGTGGGTATTACCACAAAGGGAAAAAATGGATGAGAAATTGAGAGAAAAAAATGAGGAATAACTTTAAAAAGAAAATGTATGTCTTTAAAGAAAAAATTATTTTTGTAAAAATGTATTGAATATGTTCTCCTTTTTATTTAAAAGACATAATAAAGTATATATATATATATATATATATATATATATATATATATATATAAAAAAAAAAGAAAATACATG
Source organism: Garra rufa (assembly GCF_049309525.1). Classification (NCBI taxonomy): domain Eukaryota; kingdom Metazoa; phylum Chordata; class Actinopteri; order Cypriniformes; family Cyprinidae; genus Garra; species Garra rufa. Next base: position 19,556,618 of record NC_133368.1, read on the forward strand.
GTTGAATTTGATGCAAGCAGTGGCAAAGTAAAAACCAAAGATTATCAGTGATCTGAAAGCTTTTTCAGGGGAGGAATAATTTTGAACATGAATGTTTAGAGCCAATTTGATTTTTTTATTATTATTATTATTCATCAACTTACATTCTCAGAATTACTCAAATGTGTCTTAATAAACTTTCTTTGATAGTATACTGATACCTTTGTTTAATTTGTTTCACAAAATGTTGTTCTCTGTAGCAAAATGTCTTGCAGGTCAAGTATATACACTACCGTTCAAAAGTTTGGGGTCAGTACATTTTTATTTTTATTTTTTTTGTTTGTTTTTTTGAAGAAATTGATACTTTTATTCACCAAGGATGTATTGAGTTAATAATTAAAAATTTATTAAAAGTTAATAATAAATAATTTACATTGTTATAAAAATATATATATTTTGAATAAACACTGTACTTTTTAAACTTGTTATTCATGAAAGAATCCTGGGAAAAAAATCACATCCAAAAAATATTTGCATAAAAAACATTATTTTATATTGTAAAAACATTTTGCAATATTAGTTTTTTCTGTATTTTTAATTAAATAAATGCAGCCTTGATGAGCCTAAGAGACTTCTTTACAGACTATTACAAGTCTTAATGACCCCAAACTTTTAAACGGTATATAAAAATAAAAATAAAATAACATATCAAGGAAAAAAACATGTAACATGGGCAGCACTAACGCATTTAATTTGTCTGCTACTTTTTGCCAGCCCTCTCTCCTGGCTTTTGCAGACTTTGAGGTGTTTCCTGTCGTTTTAATTAAAGACTCAAATTCGGCATAACCTTCCATTAAAAGCTCTTGTTCTGCTTGGGAGAAAAATTGGGCACATTCTTTGGCCATGCTGAACAGCCAATAACAGCGTTGCTAATCATTGTTTCTACTATCGATACATGTCCCCTTTTAAAGGTCCCATATTGTACACATTTCTGGAGGTTTATTTTAGTTGTTGATGTCCTTAAGAATATATATTTGCGGTATAAGTGCCAAAATCCATCTCAATATATTTTTACAGCTCCTTTTTTAGGAGCTCGATTTTGGCCCATCTAATTAATATTCATGAGCCTCTCTTCTGATTGGCCTGTTGTTTTCTGAGTGACGCACAGTCAGGCCAACCACAGTTTAACTAAGGTCATGTATGCTGTAGCCGAGAGAGCCTAGCCTGCTGATACTCAACAGGATATTTCAGAATGATCATTAATGTTTTTTCTTTTTCAAACACTGAATGCAGTAAGCTACATAACTGTTGCTTTAGTAAAGCCCCTTTCACAATGCGCGCTGATTCTGGAAAATTACGGGAACGAGCACTGTGTGAACAAAAGCCAGAACCATAAAGGCAGTGCAAAGTGGAATGAAGCAGCGATCAGACAGAGCCAGCTCCTCACTATCAGCGCTGAAGCACAGTTTGTTCAGGTTAGTTTCAGTTTAGTGAAATGTACGCGTCGCATTACATCTCACATCCAAACATCACATGTCTTTATGGGTTGTGTGTAAAGCACGTACAGATTCCGGAAAACAACTGTGAATGAACCAAATCAAACAACTCCGGAACAAATCGTGGGACACATTATCCGTGTATTTACCGGAATCGCTGAGTGAAAGAGGCTGAAGTTGACGTGCCTCTGGTCTCTTATATTCACGTTGTTCGGAAGCCTGTGCAATGATGTAGTTTCGACATCTATCGACTGAACATGGTTTTCTCGACTTGTTTCCATGTTGTTGTTGCTTAGCAATGTTATGGACACGATATTGTCTGTGTTTGACAAAAGGAGGGTGGGACGTGATTGGTGCTAGGGGTGGTGACTGAAGGCGGTGACTGAGTAGATTGGACGTCACATCTTTGCGGAAGACACAGTGGCTCGTGAAAATGAACAGCTACTTTAAGCAGGCTGTGTGCAGTTTACTGTGGATTGACTGTTTTTAAACTCATATGGTAGTTACATAGCCCCTAGACCTCAGTTATCATGAAAAAGCCAGGAAATTTCAATTTTGACAATATGGGACCTTTAAACCAACGCATGAACGCGCAATTATCTCAGATAACTCAATCCAGCGATACTAATCATAAACAACAGGTGTGTTCGAAGAACCCAATTAGCCGGATCATGATTAGCACGATGATATCATCTTGGATGTCTCATTTGATCTCGGATGTTTTAAGCAACGTACGAAGAACGAGCCCCAGCTCATAGATGGATCCTCTGATAGACGTGGCTTTCAAACACTCCCATATAGTACTATCCCGTATAGTCACGTTTTTTTAATTTCACTACTGACTGGTACAGAAGTCAGTACTTTTGACAACACTACTTGTCAGCCATTACTTTGGGTGGGGCACCCCCTTCATTTTCATGGTTACGGCCCTACATATCCTGATGGTATGTTACATATTTCTTGATGTCAAGTTTATAAACTACAATGTTTACTGAATGTATCAGGCACAAGACTGAGAAGGACCTTCAGCGTTTTCTTCATGGAGCTGGATTCAAAGAAGAAACAGACACAGATATCCTTTCTCAGTTACAGGAATATGGTAAAGTTCCTTTCAGATTTAGTTGTGATATTAAAAAGTAAATTGAAAAAAAAAAGAAATATTGTTTGTTACATATCAATCATATTAAAATCACAATTTAGATTTAAAATGTATTATAATAATACATTTCCACTTCCTTGCCACATCACATTTCACGGTTCTCTGCTGACGAGACCAACTTTAACTAACTGGTTTGCTGATCTCCGTAGGCTTAAGACACTTTTCCTAGAATAGCCAAACTGGTTTCAAACTGATTTCTAAGACCAGCAAACATTTTTTCTTCTTGTTTTTCAGTAGGATGACTTTATATTATAGATTTAAACTGACAGTTGTTACTAGTTGCTTATAGGTAACAAAGTGTATCCTTTGTGTGTAATAAAGAGTTGGATCTGGAACAGGAATGTGAGGAGTTTCGATTGACCACAGTTGAACCTGTTTATCATCTAAGAGATGATCTGCAGTACAGACTCGCATCACAGTGCTCAAAAGCCAGTGACATCAGAGAGCTTGAGAACGTCTTACGGCAGGTAACCCATCATAATCAGCAATACAATAAATTGTATTGAGCATACATTCGTTTTTAACACCCACCACAGTTTAGTTTAGTGTTTTTATCCTGTGACAAAGGTATTGTTTCCTCTTTTCTCCTGACGTTTGTTATTATTTAAATTTTTATAAACTTTTTTTTTTTTACCAATTGTACCACTTGTTGACAATAACGTATTTCTTCAACGTTGTCTATGACCAGATGTGTTTTTAGTGGACTTCTAAAATTTGCTTTGCTTGAGAAAACATGAAAATATACAGTTACAATGTTTTTTTTTTTTTTTTTAATTTGATTTATTCAAGTTAGTTTAGCATCAAACACAATGTGATATTCAGCAACCGAGATCTGGCAGCAACAGCGCATTTTTCAGCTTGGGCGAGCACTTCACGGACACGGACACGGACATGTTGACTTCGCCTATGAAATCAGCTGCATGCCAGCAAAACACTGAGAATGCACATGAATCCTGACGAGTCATAGCAAAAGAGCAGAGGCGAGAAAGCTGCGGAAAATCCGCTTACCCGGAAGCTTCCATAACTGATGTAGATTTACAGAAAATTGTTGTTTTTCAAATAAATAATTTTACTTCCATCCCTAATATTATGACACTATCCACATTTTCACAAATCTCTCTATGCATAAAATCAATGCATGCATTCTCATTTAAACTCACTTTCAGGGCTCGACAATACAAAATACCTTGTACTATAGTCCTATATTCTTTGCACTTCACTTCATTCTTTGCAGATAACAGACAAACTATGTTTGTATATATTTCATACAAAATATACATTGATTTTCTAACTTTAAATAATATTTCTTTGTGTTTTAGGTTCTGTCAGTCAGACAGCAGCAGGAGGAAGTCATGGACAGACTGCAATGTGAAAGTGTGTCTCTAGAGCAGGACATCTCTGTTACTGAACTCAAGGTAATGTAAAATTACAATTTTACTATAGGCCTATATTCTTTGCACTTCACATTAAAATGTAACCTGTGATTTTATGGATCAGGGATAGTTCACTGAAAAATGAAAATTGTCTCATCATCCACATATATTATATAATCTAAAATATTTTGTGTTCAACAGAAGAAAGAGACTTATGCAGTTTAGGAACAACTTGAGTTGTTCATTAGTACATGATGACACAATTTTCATTTCTGGGTGAACTATCCTTTGACTATTTTTGGGAAGCCTCCCACATCTTTTGTCATATGCTATGTGGCCTTTGAAATGTGGATTTTAATGGGCTACGTGGCTTCATAAGGATCATTCTACTGGAAATACATTTATTAGTGATTTAGTTTAAACATGTACAACAATGTGTTTGTACAACAATTGTAATTAATTTGTAGTGAAACATTTGATCAACTATATTTGAAGATAAAACTGTCTCTGCCCTTTAGGAGAACCTACTGTCTGCTGCAATGGAAGATCAGATAGCATATTTTGAGAAGGTTCCAGACGAGATCTTTACTGCAGACTGCCCATATCCTGAGCTCAGATCAGATCTGATCCACAGCTTTCACTCTCTTACTGAGAAATATAAACTCAGATTAGCGATAGTGGAGACCAGACTGCAAGGTCTGGACAGGTAACATACATACTCATTATTATCAACTATTCATTATCATCTATGTATATAGTGAACATGACTTCCATGGGTTCCAAATCTATGTGCATTTAAAAAAGTTGTATTTTAAACAAACCAGTGAGGGGACATTCATTGTAGCCAATTTTAATGAATAGGTAACCACACAGTTGCTGGTTTGCATTGGCTATTTTTCTTTTTGGTTTGGAAGTATTATCTGTGAAGTGACGTGTGTGTGTTTGTATCTCAGGAATTGTGGCTGGAATGCAGCAGATCACGAGTGTTTCCAGCACATAATCAGTCAGTATTCCCCAAGTCTGAGGAACCAGCGCTCACTTTACATTGATATGGTGCTGAGAATGCTGCCACATGTAACCAAACAGGAACTGGTTAGTACTCCTGCATATATATGTATCCCTTTGTTTTTCTCTCCCCAGCAAGGTCTGATGTGTTCAGCAGTCTGCAAGTTATGCAGAATAACCCATACAACAACCCTTATACACAGACACATAGGACTGGATCTGACTAAACAATATTATATCCTAGCCTTATATACACCCATATACACAAAATATGGAAAATGAATGTGAATGATTCTGAATGAACTGAATGATATACCTGAAAAGTTTTATTACATCCAAAATGCTTAGCAGATTCTAGAGCTTGTTCAACAAAGCCGTTATCTGGATATATATATAGTATGTGTATTTGTAAAAGGCTTGTTGGTGGGGATTTGGATTCAGCTCAGTGACCTGATTCTTATATAGTTCTTATATAAGTTGACAAGCAGAATATATCCTTTCTAGTGGTGGGCCGTTATCGGCGTTAACGTGCTGCGTTAACGTGAGACTCTTATCGGGCGATAAAAAAAATATCGCCGTTAATCTATTCTCAAAGTTGGGTTGGGAGCTGGGTCTAAACTACGTAAGCTATGATGACTTTCACCTTGATATTTTAGCGCGGATGATACCTAGTCGAATTGCACTGTAGGAGGCGAGAACGAGTCTTCAACTTCTGTGAAATTACCACATCAAATGAGACGTGCAAACATGGATGCAGTTATGAAGCCGCTTCAGGGCAGGTGCGTGCGTTGCTAGACCCTTTTTACTGGGGCACGTGCCCCAGTGAAAATCTGCTGTGCCCCAGTAAAATCTCAAGTTTGAGTTATAATTTACTTTGATAATCCCGAAATAAAGACATTAAACTATATGCAACAACTGAATTGACGCTTCTAAAAGCAACGCAGTTTAATGGAAGACTATGCACGCAGAAATCCATGCCCGTGCGCGTCTGTGTATTTAACGGCAACGTGCACGTCGTGCAGCCTTTTGCGCAGAAGTACTTGCTTACACAAGTTTGTATGTAATTATGTTGTAAATGCAATTGTCAAGCAGTTTGTAATGCATTTTGGAAACAGGAGATGAGCGCCTGATCTAATGCACCACCTGGCCCGTTCTCGAAGACTTTTAGTCATTATTTGGGTAGAACACATATTCTGAAAATGCCTTCAGCAGAATTGAAATTAGCCATTTTAATCTAGATTAATCTAGATTAATTCCAAGATTTAATCTAGATTAATCTAGATTAAAAAAATTTATCTATGCCCACCCCTAATTCTTTCATGAACAATTTAAATAAACAGTTTCAGCCTTAGTTAGATGGTGTAGAATGAGTCACAGTACCATAATCGGATCTGTAGAGGCTATACCTCTAAAATGATGCACTAGTTTTACAGTCTGTATATACATGTTTCTACTAAAACACTGGATGACAAGAAGACTGATTACAATCTAAATCACAAGCCGCTTTTCCACTATCGTGCCGAACCATTCTTAGAATGGTCGGGTACGGTTCCAGTTGTGTTTCCACCTGAGCCTGGTATGATTACAAACCGTTCTCGGCCCGGAATTCTCGGCACGGTTAGACAACCTATTGAGCCGGGCTGGTAAAATGCGTGTGCATGACGTCGCCACTCCGTTGCCTGGCTACCAGTTTCTCTATGGCTAAGCGGTTTTGCAGTCAACAGATACGGTAAATATAAATACAAATGGCTGAGACAATTTGGTCTGTGGATGAAACATTTGCTCTTATATTGATATTTGGGCAGAAAGAAAAATTCAACAACACCTGGAGGCTGCAAAGAGAAACGAAAAAGTTTTTTTAAATTATAGCGCAGTGTCTTGCAGAGAAGGCATTAAGAAAAGTTCAAAACAGTGCCGGGAAAAACAAAAAACAAAAAAACAAACTCAAACATACATATCGCGTCCAAAAGGACAATAACAGTAGAAGCGGGGCTGCCTACTCTTGCGTTACCAAGGCAACAACTTGCGCATTTGTATCTACATTTCAAAGAGTTCCGTTATCTGCACCACAGTGGAAAATCAAACCATATCCGTGCTGACTGGCCCGGAACAGCACAGAACAGAACGGTTACGCATTGAGAACGGTTCAGCCCGATAGTGGAAAAGCAGCTACACTCTCAAAATCAAGTTTCTAAAGGAGAGAAAAGACCAGGCCAATAGGTCACCTGAATAAAAATAATAAAAATATCCATCAATTTGTGCAACACTATACACTGTCTATGTCAAGAAGGATTAAGTTTGTGTTAAGAATCACGATATTTAAATATCAGTATATCAGATGTACTGACTTTTGTTCCTTGAGTTTCTGCTCTGGGCCTGATTTTTTTTTCTTTTTAATTTAGTAAATCTAAACTATTAGTTTTTAATTTAAACAAGCAGAAATTACCTTACATATCACATCACAAAACTATACATCTCAGCAGTAGCAGCACTCAAAATATATATCTACATATTTATTTATCATATCTACACATTTTCTTTGAAATATGTGTGACCTTGGACCACAAAACCAGTCTTCAGTAGCATGGGAATATTTGTAGCAATAGCCAAAAATGCATTTTATGTATTTTTGCCCAGAAAATGCAGCTGGGCTCCATTTTTTTTGGCTGTTTTTTCAGGTTGTGCTCTTTATTCCACAGTTTCTGTTTTCCATGATTTTCTTTAAGCATAATGGAGCAACCGTGTCTAAAGTGCTAGAAAAGATAGTTTCTGCTAGAACATCACATTTTTCCGAGATAAGCAAGATTATTTACAAAGCAGTCTTTTACCGTATACAGTGCCTTGCAAAATTATTCATACCCCTTCATTTTTTTCATATTTTGTTATGTTGCTGCCTTATGTTAAACTACTTTAAATTACTTTTTTCCCACATCAATCTACACTCCCCACTCCATAATGGCAAAGCAAAAAAATTGTTTTTTAACATTTGTGCAAATTTATTAAAAATAAAAAACTGTAAAGGTCCATAAGTATTCATACCCTTTTCTGGGACACTCGAATTTTAGCTCAGGAGCATTCATATGGCTTCTAGATGTGGCAAATTCATTTGAATGAGTATGATTTAGAAAGCACACACCTCTCAGAAAAGGTCTAACAGCTGAAAATGCATATCAGAGCAAAAACCAAGTACTGAGGTCAAGATAACTGCCTGTAGAGCTCAGTGACAGACTTGCGTTAATGCAATGATCTAGGGAAGAGTTCAGAATAAAATCTGCTGCATTGAAGGTTCACAGAAGCATGTAGCCTCCATTCTCCATAATGGAAGACGATTGGAACAACTAGGACTCTAGAAAATGTCTGCCAGCCCTATCCAAGCTGACAGAGCTTGAGAGGTGAAAAGGTGAGGCAAAGAATGGCAGATAATTGCCAAATGCAGATGTGCAAAGCTTGTCACATCATACCCAAAAGGACTTGAGGCTGTAAAGGTGCTTCAACTATATACTGAGTTAAGGGTAAGAATACTTATGCAATGTACTTATTTCAGTGTTTTATTTAAATGTGTAAAATGTGCAAAAGTTTTTGCTTTGTCATTATTATGGTGTATGGAGTGTAAACTGATGTGGAGAAAAACTAATTTAAAGCAGTTTAAAATGCTGCAATAAAACAAAATGCGAAAAAAATGAAGGGGTATGAATACTTTTGCAAGGCACTGTATGTGATGGTTCTACAGCAGCTTTAGCAATATGAAGTATACACAAGACTAGATAATGATCTGAAATATCATTGCTCTGCTGCAGAATTTTAATGCCATTCACATTAATTCCATGTTATAATATTATATCTAAAGTATGATTACAACAATGAGTAGCTGACACGTGTTGTCTAACCCCAATAGAGTTTAGAATGTCTATAAATGCTTAGCCCAATGTGTCTTATGTATTATCTACATGGACATTATCAACAGTCTTTTATCAACAGTGTTTGTTATATTGCAGAATGCACATGAACGTTGGAGTGACTGGTATCATTTCAGCATGACACAGAGGAATCTAGTACTGCAGGGTTGGCAGCGGGATCACTCAGAGCTGCTCCTGAGAGCATTGAGCATGTTGGAGGACTGCAGAATTTCTCACATACAGCAGCAGGAACTTCAGAAACAGCGCTCACACCAGCAGAACATCTGCCTTAAGCTCAGAGCAAAGGTTTTTACATTTACTATCTTAAGATACTGTCACACTATGTTTTCAGTTTTTATTTAATACATAAAAAATCTGAAATTATAAAATTTATAAAATACTACACTTCTGTGCAATGCTTCAGACCTTCACTTTTTAATTTTGTGATCTTTAAATTCAGTCATGGGGTTAATCTGGGAGTCATATTTGCAGGTTACAATTCACCAAACTATGGGCCAGATTTACTCAAATCGATGGGAGGGGAAAATTCTGCAAGTGATTTACTGACATGCGTACATTAAAGAACACAAACGCATCCAGACCATTTCCATAATGACCAACACAACCTGCCAAGAGCAGGGTAAATTACCACCTGCTTTAAGACATGCTTTTTTGGGCATTAAATAATGGTGCAAATAACAGTCATTTGACGAGCACAAGTGTTAGAAAATCGCATTGCGTGATTCATTTTAATACTCTCCTCCCATAAATTTTGCGTCTGAAATGGAAACTCCTATAGAATGCGTATCTTTACTTGAGCTTACGTCTCTGTTAGCCATAAATGAAAGCAGCCCAAATAGCAATACCGATACTTTATTTTCAATTTTTCGAAGATTTCCTTAATTTTTATTGAAAATAAACAAACAAGCAAACAAACAAAAGCAGGAGAATAAGATTTAAAAGATTAACCCTTAACCCCTTAATAATTTTGTATATGCACACAAAATTTCAAGTCAAAAGAAAATGATGAAAAACTGAAAACAATTGCTAGTGTTGGTTTTCGATTCAATATTGTATGTCAATATCTTAGGCTTGTTTTAATCTTAACAACTAAGAAAAGCAACATCAATTTAAATGAAACAAAATCAACCCACTTTTGAATTTAACATTTTGAATTCACACCATCTCAAAATGAGTATCCTGTTAAGCAAACTTGTATGGAATGAAAGTTACCGCCGACTTGATTTGATATTTGTTTCACGTTGATTAATATTTTGGTAAATATTTACATTTATATCTATGTTTATTATACATAAGAAACATTTAATTATTTTACATATTTACAAAATTAAAAAGCTTATTGCACTTGAACTATGTAAAATCGCTTAAACATAAAAACTGGCAACAGTTAAAAAAACATGCAATGACAGACTTCCATGACAATGTATTTTTATTTATATATATTTTTAAAGGAAAATATGTCAATTTACTTTTAAAAATATCAGCATTTTTCATGAGGATAATTTATAAAAAATGTGCCATGCTTAAGTGGAATATTTCCACCTGGTGGAAACAAACACCTTTAACATAAAAATGACGTAATATTACCCTAACCACTAGATGGCTGCAGAGGATCACTCATTAACTCACTACAGTTTCCACTCCTTAAAATAGTTTCACCCCCACTTGGTTTGCTTTTGCATTTAGACACTGTAAAAACACTATTATACAATTTTAAAAATGTTCACTTTTTATGTTTAGTTTTTGTAATTAAGTCTGAAGTAGAAAGAGTTTTGAAAAACTTCATGATTCACAAAAATGACATATTTTGAATTCAGAAGGGTGATTTCGGTGAAAGGTGAAATCTGTTAACAATCTCCTCAGCGTTTCTGTGGTTTTTGAGCAACAGAGATATTTGGAAATTAACTAAAATGAATTAATGTTAATGTTAATCACTTGCCCTCTCAAGCAAAAAGTTAAATTGACTACAATTAAAAAAATATATAGGGTACACACACACACACACACACACACACACACACACACACACACACACACACACACACTGGTATTCCTATATTCCTAAATACATCTTCTAATTTGAGTTTGTAATCACAGAGATTTGCTATGTTGTATTTTACATATTTCAAATATATTGTCTACATATTTCCATCTTAATGCTTCAGTTATCTAAACACTACAGGGAATTTGCTGCTGAAGCCACCTGTCACTTTGTGTGTGTTTAGCTGCAGCAGTGGCGCATTCAGCAGGAGGAGGCTGCAGAGTTGGAGGCTACTCTATCTGCTTACTGGTACAAAGAGGAAGAGGAGAGGCTGAAGAAAGAACAGCTAAGAGAAAAGACTAGAAGAGCTCAACTGAAACAACAGGTGATGGAAAACATGTCATGACAGCACAACATGTGTTGACATCATTAAATAAAGTCAATATGAAATAGCATTCCCAAACCGTTCATCTCCGTAATGTGACATATTCGACATTACATTTAAAGGAACCGTATGTAGGATTGTGGCCAAAACTGGTACTGCAATCACTTTCAAAATACTGTAGAATGGCGTATCCCCTCCCGCTCCCCCTGACTCGAGGTTGCCAGCTAAACTGCAGGATTCAGCAGGAACCTAGGCTGCTACAAGGAGCTTCCAATGGCAAGTGACGAGTCCTACACAGTAATTTTTTTTTCTTCTGTTGCTTCACGAGAGATGTTTTGCGAAGTAATTATGTATCGCAAAAATTTACTAATGGCGATTAGCCAAATATTTTGTAAAGATGTACTGTAACACCGTGTCTACACCGACGCTAGCCGCGTGACGCAACGCGACAAATAAAGTAGAACCTATTATGCTGTCTACACTGGATGCGGTGCGACACGGCAACCCCCCGACAGTAATCTGCTGCCGCGTTCTATTTATGATGTGCTCACACAAAGTTTAAATGACTTGCAACGGTCGCTTTGTCGTGTCCAGTGTAGACAGACTTTAGCTGTTGCGGCGCGACAACTGTCGCGTCCGGTGTAGACACGGTGTAATACCACATTTCAGTCGGAACATAGATTGTTTTCATACCCTGCTAGTGGTGCGATATAAAGCCTTTTATGAATGCATTTAGCACAGCCGACTGTGGAAAATCCACTGTGTACGGAAGCAAAGTTAGCCAAACATAGATGAATCTTACCTGTCCAGGAGAAAATTAGCAACCTTGGCGTCTGTCTTCAAATTCTTCTCCGTTTTCAGCCGTCTCCATCTTTCAAAGGCATCTCCTATACAAATCCTTGTTTTATTTCGGACTTTGTCACGACGTATTTCGGATTCATAACGAGGTCTTTTAGGTTTCGTAACGTTATACATGTTTTATCCGACACGTTCATAGCTTCAGCTGGGCCATTTTATGATTAACTAAAATAAATTTCTTACATACAGTTCCTTTAATTTTATCATCTATTTTCATTATTGAATGCCTGTTTATGTCATTATGAGTCTCTTGAGATAATGCATTATCATTGATTAGTGTACTCCAAAAAACCCCCACTGTACTCCAGCATTAGTAAAAATGTAAGGGAAACCCCAGGGCTATTTATTCAGCTAATTAGTTTGTAAATGTGAGGTTGTGTGATTGTGTTGGAAATGTGAGTATGTGACCTTGTCTTGTTTCACTTTATGCCCTGCAGAGCTGTGTCACTGATTGATGATGTTTATGAACAAGAAACAAATTATATAGATCTTAATACACTTTTCATTGACACATTATAAATCTCTGCATTATTTTTTATCTGAAGAAAAGTACAAATGCTCTTCTTTCTTTCTTTCTTTCTTTCTTTCTTTCTTTCTTTCTTTCTTTCTTTCTTTCTTTCTTTCTTTCTTTCTTTCTTTCAGTTAAATAGGTTCCATACAGAGAAGCAGAGAAAACAAGAGGAGCAGAGAAAGAAGTATATGGAGAGGCTTGCAGAACTGAGGAGAGAGATACAAGAACAGATGCAGAGAGATAAAGAAAGGTGACATATCATCCTCACTTGCACCATCAGTCAAAAATGTCAACAGAAGTTTCTTCGTAGGGTGTTTCATATATTACAATGATTTAGTAAAATTGTCCAAACAATACTAATTATTACCATGTGTTATGTGGGGTACATTTGAATAAAATGCTTAATAAAACAAGGAAGAAAATAAGAATATTATTTATTATTATTATTATTATTTAAAGGCACAATATGTACGTTTTCGCCGCAAGAGGTTGCATTTTTTAAACAATTACAATGGCAAAGCTTGACAACAACTGCATGAAATATATCACACTGTGCAAGTTGTTTTTTACGGAGCCCCTAAGGGGACGTCAGAGTAAAAAAAATCTAAAGTTTAGTTTCATGTGCTCACTTGAAACTTTCATGTGCTCACGCGAAAACCTTCATGTACAGAATTTTTTTTAAAGTTTAGTTTCATGTGCTCACGTGAAACTTTCACGTGCGCACGCGATAGTTTCACGTGCTCACGCGAAACTATAAGTTTCACGTGCGCACGCGAAAATATAGAGAAAGTTTCACGTGCGCACGCGATAGTTTCACGTGAGCACGCGAAACTAAACTTTATTTAATTTTTGCTCCACGTCCCCTTAGGGGCTCCGTAGTTTTTGGATATTTTATAGTGAAAATCTTAAATTTTGTGCCTTAAATTTCTTTTTCTTTTCTTTTTTTACTGTGTTTTTGCTTTTAATGTTTCAAATCTACTTGGAAACCTTGGTTGCTTATGATTATGAATTTACAAAAAAAAACTTTGAGAAATACTGTACACTGAATTTTGTCAAAATGCTGACAAATGTAAAAAAAAATGTTTTAATGATATAACTGTTTGTTGTATAATTATTGTATAGGGTGATGTTCAGGAACGAACAGTTTCAGGAAAAACTGCAGATGCGTGACGCTAAAGAAAAACAAAAACTGAAGGATGATAAAGAGAAAGAGGAGAGACTGCAGGCTTTACGCAACCAGGTATACACACATGCATACAATTGCCCAGACACCCTGAATTCCACCTAATGATTTGAATCAGGGCTCAAGTCTGGGGCATCATTTAAAGCAGGGGTTCTCAAACTATCTGGAGATAGGGACCCCTCATAGGGCAGAACAAATTCCAAGGACCCCCTCATAACCGCAACACAAATGTAATAGCTAAATCGTGTGTGTGTGTGTGTGTGTGTGTGTGTGTGTGAGAGAACGATGGGAAAGGGTTGAGCAAGTAAAAATTAACTGCAAGAACACAGTGGAACACAATGTAAATAGTGCAAAAGACTTTTATAGGTATAGTCCTAAAATGCAATGAAAATGCACTGATGCAATAACAGGCAATAAACAGAGAGAATCAAACTTTTTTGGAATGACTTCATGTGTTAGGAAAATATATGTTTAACTGGTGTGTGTGTGTGGGGTGGGGTGGGGGACAAGTCAAAATTAACCCTGCAGCAACACAGTGAATATAGTGCAAAAGGATTTTTGATAAGGATAGTATAGTGCTAAAATCTAAAATACAATGACAATGCACCAATGCAGTAACAGGCAATAAAAAGAGAGTATGTTTACCCAGTTTAACAATTAACACTGCAGAAACATTGGAACACAATGAAAATAGTGCAAAAGATGTTTGCTAAGGATAAGTATAGTGCTCAGATATAAAATACAATGACAATGCACCAATTTGGGATTATCAATACTTGACCTTTTTAAATATTTATCCATTGTGGATTCTAGCCTAGTAACGTTAGGTTAGCGTTTTTATAGTGCTTTGATGGATTGACGTAATGTAACAACAAAGTTTCTATTGGCCCAGAATTAAAGCGGGGGGAGTGCTGAAAATAATGCGCCGGTTTAATTGGCTTTCATTCATTAGCTGGAGACGTGAAGTTAAAGTCTGAGGGAAATGTTTTGGCAGATTGATACGGTGACGCATTGCTGCCACACACATATTTTTTTCCACACTTAGCTATGTGGTTATAACGACACCTTTTCTCGTAAAAACGACATCTTTTCTCGTTAAAACGACATCTTTTCTCGTAATAACGAGATATTTTTCTCGTAATAACGACATATTATGTCATAAAAATGATCTGATATTCCTGTTATAGATGATATGATTATATTATGTGAGCGAGCTAAGCGTTTGTCCGCGCTGCCTTCGCCACAGTCCTGACATAAAGGAGGATGCACGTTGCTGGAGTTATATAGAAATACACTGTTTTAATAATTTTAATGTAATGGTTTCAATTGTAGCGGCATGTTTATTAGGATTAATCTCCAATCTGCCCTCAGACCCAGAGGATTTAAGATGATCAGATCAAAACTGTTATTTCTGAATAATCGACTCTGAGCTTGGAATATTATTTGGATGAAAGTTAGATTTTACAGAAAATTGAAATACGATCATAAAGAAATAAAAGAGAAATGACAAACGGTTTGATTGTATTATGATAATAATAATTTCGTTCCGTTTCAAAAATGAACAAAATTAATGAAAAAAAAAATCAGTTTTAGTATTTTTGTCTGTGGGTAAAAAGAGAGCTTTAATAATTATGTGGGTGGCAATGAAAAGCCACTTTTCAACTCAACCTGTCTTTACTGTCTATCGCATCATCCAGAATAAATACAAATACAAAAATACAAAAATCTAGCTTAATTTAGTTTTTCCTTTTCTCAAACAAAACGAAATAATAATAATAATAATAATAATAATAATAATAATAATAATAATAATAATAATAATAATAATAATTAAGCTATTATTATTATTATCAGGCCTATTATTATAATTTTATTATGAATTATATTTATTTCTGCTCGTGTTTCGATTTGCTGTTAAATCAATCAAAAAGTCAATTATTCAGAATTAATAGTTTCGATTATCTTAAGATTTTATAATAAAAATAATAATACGCCTAATAATAATAATAATAATAAGCATAATAAAAATTTGAGTGGCCTATTATTATTATTTCATTTTGCTTGAGAAACGGAAAAACGAAAAGCTAGATTTTTCGTATTTTTGTTCGTGGGTAAAACACATGAGCTTATTGCTTGAATATTAATTTAACATGCCTGGGTGGCCTTGATACTTAGTATGATTATATACAAATGATAAATTATTTATTATACATTATTAAATTTTATCTTTAGCTGAATCAAGCCACAAATCTGTACTAAAGACTGTACACTACCTCTTGTTGGATTTATACGAATTAAATAAACACAATTTTGTTTTCGATTCTTTTATTGACGTAGACCTTTCAAGCTGCATAGAGACATAAATTGCGAGAGCGCACCCTGTATTTTTACAAAGGCAATTTGTAACGTTTTGTTGTTATTGTGGAAGTACATAAAATAAAGCAAACTTTTATGTTTCTTTCCTCTGTAACCACAATGTAAGGGATCGCGCTGGTGCCGCAGTGTTGCGCCTCATATATGAGACTTGCAAAGAAACGTTATTGTGACTAATTTGCTGAGCGGTACATCAGACGAACATGTATTCTGCATGATGGGATAGACAGTAGACAGGCTGAGTTGAAAAGTGGCTTTTCAGGGCCGCTCACGGACAAATATTAAAGCATAAGCACTCTTTTCATGGAAAAAAAAAATCTTTTATTTTTCATTTTTTAAACAGAACGAAATCATCATCATAACACGATCAAACGTGTGTCATTTTTCTTATTTATTTCTGATACTATTTAGGCCTACATTTTCTGTAAAATCAAACTTTCATCCAAATAATATTCCAAGTTCAGAGTCAAAAATAACAGTTTTGATCTGATCATCTTAAATCCTCTGCGTCTGAGGGCAGATTAGTATGGAGATTAATCCTAATAAACAAGCCGCTACAATTGAAACACTTACATTAAAATTATTAAAACAGTGTATTTCTATATAACTACAGCAGCGTGCATCCTCCTTTAGGTCAGGACTGTGGCGAAGGCAGCGCGGACAAACGCTTAGCTCCCTCACATAATATAATCATAACATCTATAACAGGAACATCAGATCGTTTTTATGACATATGTCGTTATTACTAGGGTTGTGCCGATAGACGATGGTATCGTGTATCGACGATAGTCAGAGATATCGCCTGTTGCTGATGCCTTTGACGATAGTAAGACGATTATTATTATTATTATGCGTCAAAAAGGCACCTAACTTTAGCGATGCAGCGCGGAGAGTCGGTTCTAGGATGCCTAAGAAACTTGCCGCGGTATAAACGTGCAGTGAAAATGGGTAAGAGATTTATTCATCATACAGTGTACATAGATTAAGTGTAGAAAATGTGGTTTAGGCTGAATTAAATACGATATATGAGAATCCGTCTGTATATAGTAAACATAAACATTCACCTCAGTAACGTATGCGTTAACTACAATCACGATGTGATAAAATGGCGCTAAACATATGCACGTGAATTACACAGCACCGTTTCTCCACAATCAATATGAACTGAACAACAACATGAACTGATGACAAAGATCAGACATACAGCGGTAACATTATCGCAATATGACGGGTATAGAAAGATACATTCATTTACATTCACGCACGCACAATTACCGCTCCCTGAAGATAGCAGAGAATGAAACCGAAAGTATACTTAAACCTATCCAACAGAACTACCGTCAGCGCTCTGTAAACGCACAACTTAAGTCACATGCACTACCCTTACAAAACGAATAAGGAATTTATTACATATTGACATATTTACATATCATTAAATAAATTAGCACGATAGTATCGTGTATCGGCGATCTCACAGGCTGACGATAGGACGATATGAAAATTGTGCATATCGCCCAACACTAGTTATTACGAGAAAAAGATGTCGTTTTAACTAGAAAATTATGTCGTTTTAACAAGAAAAGATGTAGTTTTTACGAGAAAAGATCTCGTTATTACGACATAGCTGAGTGGGAAAAAAATAAGTGTGTGGCAGCAATGCGTCACCGTAGATTGACATAATGTAAAAGCCGAATTCTCATTGGTCTAACGTATCACACGCGGGAGTAATGACGATGGTCCCTGCACTTTCTCCGGGTTTGATTATATTTTGTAGCAAACTTTCCACGGACCCCCAGGAAGTGCGCCACGGACCCCTAGGGGTCCGCAGACCCCACTTTGAGAAACACTGATTTAAAGCATTAAAAATCAGTTGTGCTTATTTGTTTGCTTTACAGGTCTCTAAAGTGGCTGAGGCCAACCCAGAGAGGATGATGGGTAACACAGTGGCGTGGAGAGTACGTCAACAGCCTGAAGAAGTGTTTACATTACAAAGACCACTGTACCAGCTAAATACATACACTGATAAACAGGTAGCCCATGTACACACAACACACAGAACATACCAGACTGTAGATACCATTCTACTCACACATTCACCTCACAACAAGGGGTTGAACGACTTAAAAAATTTTAAAGTCAACATTTATGTGATGAAAGTTGAGTCGACGTTGACTAGCCGCTGGTGACATCATTAATAAACAAATAAGCCTGAACCTTGAGCTGATACTCAAAAACCTTGTGCATAGCAATGTAAAATAAGCTGTTTGTGCGCATTCTTAGCTGTTAGGAAACAGAGTGTAAATATAGATTTCTTATCCTGTTGCATCCTCTATAGCAGCGTTTCCCAACTCCAGTCCTCGTGCCCCCAGCTCTGCATATTTTGCATGTCTCTCTTAGTTAACACACCTGATTCAGGTAAACAGATCATTGGAAGAGAGCTACGTGCATGAACTGTGTTCCGATTGACATGTTCTGATTGAATGTTCATTGTTTAAAGTTTATTTCACTTCGGAGCGTTCATTCATGGATTTGCGCTGCGCCGGTGCCTGCAGCATCTTCACACACAGACGAAACTGTGAAATGTGACATCATATACCTCTGTAAATAAATACAATTTAAATTCACGTCTCACACTCTTTAATGCCTTTTGAATAGAACATATACACTTGTTTCGAAATGGAATCATGGCGAAATATCCGATGTTCACTTCGCAGGGCACTTCACAGTCGAAGAGAACAATTGCTGTACGTTATAAGAGATGCATACAAAATATGCAGAGCAGGGGGCACAAGGACTGACGTTGGGAAACGATGCTCTGTAGGACCAACAACTAGTCGACGTCAAGTTTAAAGCATCACGGCAGAGCATTGAAGTCAACTAATGTGGTAGCCAACTAGTCTGTGCAATCCCTTCTCACAACATACAAACCCGCATGAAGCCTTTAATTAGTCAACACTGAGCAACCAATCCAACCAACAAGTAATCCCCATAAACAGGGTTGAAGACCTCTGATTTAATTTGTGTAATGCTGCAGTGATGGACCATGGCAAAGGAGTGCTTAAAAAAACAAAACAACCCCCCTCACTTATTTTTTTACATTTTACAATTGAATTTTAAATATTAATTTATTAAATAATTCTACTGTTGTTGTATATGTCTAATTAGCTGAAAACGTCTCAGGTTACTTATGTAACCATGGTTCTCTGAGAAAGGGAATGAGACACTGCGTCCTCTAGGGGGCACTGTGGGGAAATGCTGTCAGTGTGACTTGTGTCTGAAGCCTACAAAAAAAAAAATAATGGCATTGGCCGGCGACAGCCTATGACGTCATTTCCGGCATGACTCGTCGTTGCCGGTGCATCACTACCGGTGCGACCATAGTATAAAAGGGTGCCGGTGGAACACAACATTAGCTTCTTTGTCTAAAGCTTACGTCCAAAGCATGGCGAGACTAGAGGATGCAGTGTCTCGTTTCTCTTTCTCAGAGAACCATGGTTACATATGTAACCTGAAACATTCCCTCTCAAGGGAACATTGAACTGCATCCTCTAGGGGGCGCTATGGGGAATGGATACCCAAGACTTACCTGTAAGGGGTCAGAAATGCAGGACCCCGGGTGGAGCTCAAGGCTTGGAATCAAGGAGATTCCTTCAAGGGGATATGGCTAAGTGCCTAGGGTAACCTAGGCTTGCCTGTCACGCAGAGGCTACTGCTGGCTCTGCATGGGTCCGTTCTCTCAGGAACAGGGAAAAGCCCCTTCTTTAACTCATCGGCCAGATCCGCCTGCGATCCCCACAAGCTTATTTTCCTCCATGCCTCGGCAGCAGTGGGTCCTGAGCCACAGGGAACAGACGGCTGTTCCTCCTTCCTCCAAAGGAGAGACAGACGAGAGCGGAGCTTTCTTATTGAAAAATGCTCACAGTGCACACAGGCTGCCCCCTCAAGGACATTGCATGTGTGTTCTTCGCTCGAATAAATGACGCAAAGATCACGCATGTTATCAGCTGTCAAATAACGAGGACACTGATCCACACACCTCTTAAACGTCTTACTAGTGGTCACCATAATGAAAAAAACTCTTACAACCAGAATGCACGCTTAGACAAAGCAGTCGCTGAAGATGAAGAAGCGAATGTTGTGTTCTACCCTTTTATACTATGGGCCTGCCAGTAGTGACGCGCCGGCGCGACTGTGACTTCATCCTAGTCGCCGAGGATGCAGTTCAATGTTCCCTCGAGGTGGAACAAATTTATTCTATATACATTTATTTATTCAGAATTAATAATGTCATTATTTTGTTGCATCTATGTGACTGTGATGAAATTTATAAATTTTATAAAAATTTTAAAATTTAGTTTAATTCCAGTAAGGGCTGATTCTTAAATTCAGAATTTTGCAAAACCCTGTATTCTGATTGTTTCCTCATGAACATGGGTCATTTTGTTTCTGCCAGTAAAAATGGTTAACCTGTGTAAACCTAAAATGTCCCAAAATGTCATCAAAGTCATTGACCAAGGCCAAACAGTGAGACAGCTTTTTTCAGACTTCTGTTTCATAACATGGTGATTTAACAGCACATCTTGTAAATAAACATAAAACAGAGATAAGTTACTGACTTTAACCTTGTTCGTGTTAAAGCAACATGTAAACAGCTGCTTCGGTTACAAAATTACAGTCTAGAACATATTGAACTGTTGAACTGAAGGAATCCATTTACTTTACTTCCCTGTTTGTTGCTTGATTATCTCACTTTAAAGGCTGCTATGTTTGAACTTTTGAAGATTTTGGTGACATATATAGATTTTTTAATCAAGTGATAATGTTATCAGTAATTAGTCTCTTATTATTTTGTCTTTCTTTCAGATTGTGTCTGATCCCAGAGTGCGTATTGAACAAGCGCTTAGAACCGCAGGTCTCCATGACACCTCTTATGCAAGACAGATTCTATCAAAGATCCAACCTCTAAAGCCACCCAGACGAGACATGGAGTCTGCTACTTTCAGGCCCTGAGCAATAATTATATGAATATAATCATCTTTTCACATATACGAGTCATGCCTTGACTACCTGAGGTCTACTGTCTACAGAGTAGTCTACATATTTTTTAACCACATTTCCTTGGACACTTTATTCAATATTTGGAGGATTGATTAAATAATATGTCAAAGTCTTGATCTCAGAAATTTAAGGAAAAGAGACAGAAATTATAAGAAATTATAGTCTGCCTTGACCAAGCTTCCACTCCAAGATATGTATTAGACTATTCTCCTTTCCCTACAAAGAGCTTAATTATCATAGAGATAATTCTTCCCAATCTCAATAATGTGTAAATAGTCCTAAAAAACTAATCAAACCAAGGCATCTGAAAATCTTGTTAAAAAAAAAAAATCTTCAAGTCGGAAACTTTCTACTCTCTGTAGTGATGCTCACGCGGTGTTTGCGTACTTTATCACAGATGAAGTGAATAAAATGCAATATTTGTCAAATACATAGACATTTCAGAAATGTTTTCATGAGCAACAGAAGCACTTTTTATATACTGCTAAATGCAGTGCCATCTGTTCAAGAATAAAGTTCAACATAATCATATACTATTTAAATACTAATAACGTGGGAGTATATATATATATATATATATATATATATATATATATATATGTATATGTTCTAAAAACACAGATTTGTGGCCATTATTGGAATTAAAAAAAGGTTCGATTAAACCCGAAACACACGTGATCGTTGTCATGCGATGAATCTGGCCAATCATGAAACAGCTGTGTCGTCATCAAAGCTCCTGCAGTTGTGTTAAATAAATTGCAGCGGGCTGATTTAGCCGGCTGGTCTCGAATCGCTATCGCGGTAATTTGATGCCACTCGTGACAGTCACCTGTTGTCAGCGCCGTCTCAAGTCGGACAAAATTTCTAACTGGCTTCAAGTCAGAATTTGATCGATCTGCGCAGCACTGTGTTAAGTCAAACACACCTAAGGTTGGCAGATGGCAGTCATCGGGATCAGGGGCGGAAAACGGACACGTCAAGTTGGACACTTCTGCTCTCGGTAGTGACGAATAAAGTTCAAAATAATACATTAAATACTAATAAAGTGGGGGTATATATATATATGTTTTTATCCTTGTTTTATGATAAACATGACTTAATATAACATTGCGACTACAAAAACACAGATTTGTGGCCATTATTGGAATAAAAAAGGTTAGAATAAACCCGAAACGCATGTGATCATTGTCACGCTGTGAATCTGTCCAATCGTGAAACAGCTGTGTCGTCATCAAAGCTCGGTACTTTATCGCGGTACTTTGATGTCACTCGTGACAGTCACCTGCTGTCGGCGCCGTCTCAAGTCTCAAATTTCTAACCGGCATGCACTGCTTCACATCAGAATTTGATCGATCTTGATCGATCAAACACATCTAAATACTTTTCACAATTATAATTCTAGTCAATACGTTCAATTTATAATAATTCAAATGAACAAAGTTTAAAAATAGAAAACAATATATAAATATAAATCTCAATGTAATATCATAAATAAAAAAAATAAAAAATCAAGTCAATTACAAAAAGACAATCAAATCAGTTACAGAAAAGGGGATTCAATTTCAATGGAAATTGAGTTGCTTATGTATACATCCAGAAAGACTCTCTCTGTTGTAACCTTCTGTTGTAAATCTTCTCTCCTTATTGGCCTGGGAACATGCTCTATACCCATTATTTTCAATGTACTGGGAGTACCATAATTTTTATCTGTATAAAGTAAAGCCATGAGATATTGAGTACTGCAGACTTGTATAGCATTCTTATGTTCTGCCAATCAGAATGGTACTCCCAGTACATTGAAAATATTGGGCATAGAGCATGTCACTTACTTGAATATATGTGGCGTTTAACATAGTTCTAAATTAGTTTTTTTTTTTTTTTACTTGAATATTGAACATTATGGCAGTTTTTTAATAGACATGTATTTCCAATCAGCATATTTTCAGCATATTTTACAGCTTCAAGTTTTCAAGATGAAGAAAAAATTCGGAACATCAAATTCAATATTCAAAATTCAAAACAGAAATTCAGATCGTACAGAAAGTAGGTCAGAGGTTATTCACAGGGAAGAGTAGATGATCTTCGAAAAGTCTTAATGATAATACGCCGTGGTCACAAGATTTCATGGGAACGCATTATTAACTTGTGGGAGCGTGAAAAATCTGTTGGTAAAAATCTATTGGTATGTCAGCAAAACTATTCAGAACCTTAAGTCAAGAGATGAAGGGAAAATAAAACAAATACATAACTAATATATTTTTTAATTTTTATATGTTTTCACAAGATTTTTGAGTGCCTTGGTTTGATGAGTTTTTTGAGGATATACAGGTGCATCTCAATAAATTAGAATGTCCTGGAAAAGTTTATTTATTTTAGACTGAAGTCTTTGGTTCTTTTAATTGTGATGATTTTAAGCTTGTTTGTGCTCGACGTGTCATCACATCGCACATGGGGTGTTGCCTAGACAACAGTTGAGGGTATACTCCTATATTATCGTACTATTTGGGGAAATAATGGTCACGGGAGGCTTTGAAAACACATCTGCGCAACGATATCAGTTTGAACCGGAGTTGGACCCGGAACAAGATGACACCCGCGAAGAAGTTCGGCAATTACGGCTTGAACAGGGCGTTTCTGA
Source organism: Garra rufa (assembly GCF_049309525.1). Classification (NCBI taxonomy): domain Eukaryota; kingdom Metazoa; phylum Chordata; class Actinopteri; order Cypriniformes; family Cyprinidae; genus Garra; species Garra rufa. Next base: position 19,580,534 of record NC_133368.1, read on the forward strand.
ATGGTTAGTAAACTTAATGTCACTTTGATTTATCTTTGTATGTACTGGCAGGGTAGCGTACTGAGAGAGATACAAATGTGATGTGTTTACTTAGGTATAGCTGATTGAACAAGAGCAAATATGTGATCGGTTAACATAACTTACCCCGTCCGTCGTAATACATAAATGTGAGTAGTTATGGTCTTTACTCATATGCAGTTGCGGCTGTAAACACTATTTTGCTGGTATTGCGTTAAAGTGTCACGCTGCTGGTGGAGACAGAGATGGCAGATGAAACTTGAAGGAAACCGGAGTAGAATATAAACTGTAATTTATTGAAAACAAACAAACAAACAAAACCAAGGAACATGAGCCACGCAGGAACATTAATCATGGACAATGGGAGTGAGAGACTGAGGACTATATATACAGTACACTGAGACAGGGGAGTGGCTACAAACGAGCAAACAAGGAGAAGTACAAATATGGGCATGGAGGGAACCAAATCAACAAAACAGAAGGGGGAAACACGGACTAAACCAAAAGTACTAGAAACATACAGGGAAAAACACTAGGAAAACAAGACAGAACAGAACACAATCCTGACATAAAGTTACCATTCTTACTGCAGTTATAACTGATCCAAAACGATTTAAAATAATTGTACATGACTTTTTAATCATTAACAGACATTGTTTTAAACCATCTAGCGTTACAAAGCTAAGCTTAATGTAGTTTTAAGACAACGTACACAGTTCGTAAATAGACAATCACCTTAATGCATTATAAACGTGCGATTAGGAATTATATTGAGACGGATGTACATAGAGAAGACGACATAACCATGTTCAATGAGAGTTTCTGTTAGTGTCTCTCTGGACCCGTTGGAGACTCAGAACGGAGGTATCTGTTGCTGCTTTCCCAGTAACGGGCCGCAGACTCTGGTGTAACTGTTATGTCTTTCCCCTACGGGACTCAGACTCAGAATGAGGAGTGTCTTTTGGAAAGGTACCTTTATACCTTTCTTTTCTCTTGTGGATGTCATTTGCATAGTCCTAACACAAAGTTAGAAAAGTGTCAATAATGTTTTACTGGTGCATTTCTCACTTTGGATCTTTGTGAGCTCTCTTTGTTTCACCCACTGCTGCTGCGTCTGGAGATCCTAAGGAATTTTTATGACCGTCACAGGACCAAAACCTTAGGAAACAGTCTCAAGGTGGGTGGAGGGCAGAAACTGCATTTTGACCAATAGGAAGTTCTGTCCTTCCTGGGCTTTGTACCAAAGGTCTCTTCTTCTTGGCCTCTAAGAGGTGTCTGGCGGTTGTCCTGGCATCCTTATCTGATGGCACTGGACAGTTTGCTTATGTTAGTCCACCAAGATCCAATCAAAATATAGCAAACCTTTGTCCACTCTTGTGGTCAGGGAGGGGCCCTCGCTATAAATTGGGCCCTGGAATGTGTGGTCCACCACACATTTTTTTATTGGTCTTATAAGTATTCTAATTGGATGAGATGAATTGTTTTTTTTGTTTTTTTGTTTTTTTGTTAAATGTGAGCCAAATCATCACAATTAAAAGAACCAAAGACTTAAACTACTTCAGTCTGTGTGCATTGAATTTATTTAATACACGAGTTTCACAATTTGAGTTGATTTACTGAAATAAACAAATTTTTCCACGACATTCTAATTTATTAGATGCACCTGTAAAAGAATCATGTAACCAAAGAGCACCGATTTATAGATTTTGCACCCCAGCAGCATATTTTGCATTCTTTTGGAAATATGTAAATAGTATCCTCAGTATATATAGGAGTGTTACTTCATCACTTATAGCATGGGAGCAGCAGTAGGCCATCAAGAAACATCTGCTGACCAAAAGGGTACATGAATATAATTGCTAGGGATTCTAGATAAGAACACCTTAACATTTGGTTGTTCCAACCTGAAAGACTACCAAAGATGTGGGGACGGAAGGCTATAACGTTCATTGTTATCCGCAATTTACATTTAAGACGAAACTTCATTTACATGTCTAACAGGAAGATACGTAATACAGTATAAAATGTTTGAGCTTAGGATGCTCTGGATTTGTTCAGACGCTGAATCCGAAGTGCTGCCTGTACTTTGTCACTGCTACGCTGTAATAAAAGTTATTCCTTATCAAGATCTTCAATGTCCTCATTACTTTTTCTTACAAGACGTAACCATTTTAGGCTTTTAGACAGTGTTATTAACAGGCATCAGATTCGGATTTGTTAAAAAACTATTTTGTGGTAAGAAGTGAGACTATGACCCACAACACTGTTAAAAAAAAGCTGCAACAGCTTTATGAACTGTAGTACAAAGTTTTAAGCCATTAGAAACATTTTGAGACAGAATCCAGCATTTCCAGAATAATCAGTTGCTTTGAGTTTGTTGTACTTTATTAATAGTATCAAGTGTACAAACCCACATGACTCATTTCATGAACTGAAAATATACTTTATTTAGATCAGTTTATTTCTACTTAGACACCAAAGCTACCCTCAACAATCATGTTACTACAAAACAAAATGTTTAGGATAAAAAAAAATCATATATATTTAAAGGTACAGTGTAAAAGGCCAGTGTGAAAACTCACTATACATATAATTTAAATCATATAGTTGATTTACAAGTTAAAATATACACAAACTGTTTCAGTACTAGTATCTAGTAAAGTGAAGGGTGTTCATTACAGTTGATATATAAGGAAGTCATCTGAGGATGGTTTGTGAATGTAATTGGCATCTTTAAATAACACAAACACACTATGAACATTATTTACACTGTAAATGTTCATTACAGGATTTTATGAAATAAGTCCAAGGCGTTTCTTGATGAAATAAGCCACAAGGCACTGCGGTCTCTGCTGATATTCCAGGAGAACATCGTGAGGTGTAGAAATTTGATCCCCCTCAAACCGGTTCAGCAGAGTCACACACACCACTGCAGCTGCAAAAATATAAATGAATCAATCGATGACTCCACTAAGTTGTCAATGAGATGATGATTAAGTATTATTATAGTTTTGAGGCAATTACATGCTGCTTGAAGCAGGTATGAGGCTTATAAAGCAGTACTGCAGGGGTGCCCACATTTAGTCCTGGAGGGCCGGAGTTCTGTACAGTTTAGCTCCAACTTGCCTCAACACACAGAGAAGTTTCTAGTATGCCTGATTAGCTGGTTCAGGTGTGTCTAATTGGGGTTGAAGCTAAACTTTGGAGTATAGTGGCCCTCCAGGACCAAGTTTGGCATCACCTGCGGAACTGCGTAGCATGTACACATGCTTAAAGGGTTAGTTCACACAAGACAAAAATCCTGTTAGAATTTTTTTCTTTCATAAAACATAAAAAGAGATCTTAGGCAAACTGTCTGTTGAACAAAAGTTATGTGTGAGGAAGATACTCCAATTTAAGTTATTCTTTGAAAACCTTTGCGTTTTAAAATGCTCTAAAAATCTTACTTGCATTACTCAGAAATCTCTAAAGCTTGACATAACTTGGTTGAAAACCAGTGACATGTAGTTCTTATACATCTTGTAAATTATGATGCAAAGCAGCTTCCTCTAGTACTGATGTAGTGGTGATGAGGACAACAAACAATGTGACCTTCTTAACTACCTTTAAGATTGCAGACACGACACATGGCAGCAAAGACAGTGGATTCCATCTCAATGTTCCTGACGCCTGCCTCACTGGCTTTTCTCAGATATTCCAATTTTTCTTCAGTGGAAAATGAGCACAGAGCTCCGTCCAGTCGCCCTTGACCTACAACAGGAAAAAGAAGTGATGATCATTAAGTGTGCAGTTTTTTAAAGGATGTCTGTTTTTGAATGCTTGTAATTAATGAAGTGTAATGGCCATGAACAAATATATATCACAGTTAGAGCTATTGTTAGGCAAGTCTGACATGTAAACTAAGGCTAATAGTTGGCCTTTTAGAGCTGCTCCACACTGATGCATCCAATAGCCGGTGAACAGATCGTATGACAATGCTACAGTTATATAGTGTAGTAACATCCAGGACCACAACTATCTGCATTTGAAATTTTTTTCTAAATTGACTTTTTGACATTTGACCAGTTTATGCATTCATTGGGAATCAAAACCACGATGCTCATTTCATTAATAGGCACATGCTGTGTTTGTTTGAGCTGCAGCAATGCCTTTGTCCTATTTAGTGTAAGCAAACTCAGTATGGGCTAAAAAAATGAAACAATTACTGTACCTTCATAAAAGTCATGCGTGCACATTGTGTTTCCGATAACAGTGGGAGTATCTGGAAGCTCTGAGGAGTACTGCAGCAGCTCCTGGGCCACATCCTCATCTAGCTCTGTGCTTCTGATGATGACCTTTCCCAAAACCACCTGCTCAAACTGTGGCCTGAAGAACGAATCTACAGCCTTATCTGTGATCACTACGGTACCTGCAGGCAGACCTGTGTTTTCAAAGAAAGGGCTAAATTAATTAAACCCATATACTTGCCATCTTCCATCATGCAGTATTAAGCTCTGATAAATGATGCTTTAGAGTTTGAATTATTGATTGACTAACATTTGGGTCTCCATAATTGCCATTAAAGTCAGAATGTCAAAAGTAGGAAGTGCTCACCAACTCCGCCTGACGTGCCAATGCGAAAGATGATGACATCACGACAACGAGCATGATAAAGCAATTTAATGAGCTCATGCAACATGATGGAGATGGAGGGAACACCCATGCCGTGCTGTCAAAGACATAAAAAAATACATAAGCTATGATGCTAGTGAAAAAGTGATGCTAGACATGTAAAGGATTGTTCAAATCCACAAGCATAACTTATAGCTTGACTTAAACACCTCTAATAATTGTTTCCACCTCATTGTGTATTAGCACTTTTAGCAGTATTAGCAATATTACTGACTGACTTCATGCACAGTGTTCAAATCGATTTAAAGGCATGTATGATGAATAAAAATCTTATTTAAACACAAGCCTCATCCATATTTGAGGTACTCACGCTTATGGACAGCACAGGTCCCACTTTATACATGGAATAGCGGTCGGTTCCCTCACAGATATCTCTGATGTCTGCAGTGTTGCCGGGCAGATCCAGCTGCTCATGGATAAACTGGGCAAAAGATCTCATCCGATTGGGACTTCCACCAACACAAACAAACTACAGAGAGACAATTGTAGCAAAATAAATCACTTTCCCCGGAAAAGTATATACATATTTATTTTTTAGATCAACCTGTCAATAACATGTCACTCCCTGATTTCACCTGTGTCATGTAACCTTGACTAGTCTTTATTAGTGATTAGTGTAAATATATGCACATGTGTTTGCAGTGTTCAGTGTCAGCTCTTGTCCTTACATGCTATTTTTTGGTATGTGCATTTTTACTGTATGCCTTTCATCAATTATTTCTTAGCTACCAGGCACTAAACTGTGTAACTAACTGTAGTTTCAGGCAACTTATTTTCTGTCATAGCTGCCCTCATAAAATAATTCTGGCTCAAATAAACATTTCTTATTTATTACTTTATTGTTTATTTTCTAAGTACAAACAAGCAACATAATGCACACTCAATATTGCAAAATAATTCCCTTTGAGAGTATTATCCTATCAGAATTTTAATTGTGTGGTACTGACTGTCAGGTTGACAGTTCATGAATCCTTATGAATATATAACATCATAATTTTCATCCATCATCCTTGCCCTTATCAGGTCCAGGTCTTTACGTTTATTTACATATATTACAAGAGCCAGACTTGAGAACCTCTGCTATTTATAGACCTATATCTTGCTTAAAGTGTAATCAAATTTAATTTAACCTTAAATCTGCTGTCTAACTCTTGTCTGGTCAGGACTTACACACCTTCACATCACCAAACATCTGGGGCAGGTCATGGGTCTTGGTGCCAAGGTTGAAGTGGTACAGGATATCCTCTTCCATGCTGTCCAGATGAGGATTCTTTACATACTCCACCTGTCTTTAAAACATCACGTCTGTTATTGCCACAGACTATAATATGAGAATGCATCTAAAATAATCTAACTTTAATCTTATTTTCCCAGTATCCTGACTATGTAAGAGACATGTGAACTGAACAAAACCCAGTATCTCCCAAGACATAAGCTAGAACTCTAAACTAAAACTAAATCTTTACACAACCATCAACCTGGCCTGTCCAGCTACTTAAACCCTTATCGCATCTCATCTTATTAAGTTTAGCTTACTGCATCTTCTCTGATCTGTTTAGGTATGATTTGAGTAAAATACAATTTGCTTACTGAATGTAATCGCTGTGTTCATTTCCCATGCAGTTCAGTAAAATTGGTGCCATGATTGCAGTTCTCGTCAATCTGCAAGAAAGTAAATAAATTCAGTATCTTCACACACAGATAGGACGAAAAATATGCAGAGAGGAATTCCATTTTTTGCACCTTGCAGCAACTGTATTTTTCAAAGATAGCCTTAATCCTTTTGATTACAATTATTTGGATCTTTGTGTATTCAGGACTTTAGGAGAGTAAAACTGTGTCTCTCTAAGACAAGCTCTTATATAGACCTCAGAATGCATTGATTGGTTAAAAAGGGAGGTGTAGCACCTTCTACAATTTTCTCTACCTGGTTACTGATTTCTCTTTGACATGTTCACAAACAGAGAGATGCAGCAATGTGCCAACATCACCTCTAAACACAGACAGATTTGAAGCATGCGCACAGTTTGATTTGTACACGTGTATGTGTGTGCCCTGGTTTAGGTGGTTTATGAAGACACAAATTTGTATAATGACATGGGTATGACATAGGTATTATAATGTGAATGTGGTTTATGAGGATACTTCCTGTGTCCCTGTAATTCAAAAGGTTTAGAAACCTTTTTCTTTTTATTTGAAAATTAAAAAATGCTGAAAGTTTTCTGTGAGGAGTAGGTTTAGTGTATGGTGATATAAAATACAGTTTGTACAGTAGAAAAACCACTACGCCTATGGAAAGTCCCCATAAGGCACATATACCAATGTGCGTGTGTGTGGGTGTGTGTGTGTGTGTGTGTGTGGGTGTGTGTGTGTGTGTGTGTTTATCTTACTAAACTTGAGTGCCTATATTTTATCCTGGTTACTGTTTTTTACCTTCAGTTTTTTTTTTTACCTTCACTTCTCCATCTGTACCCATCCACCAAAAATAAAGATAAAAAATGTAATTTGTTAATAAAGTAATGCACAAGTGACTTTCTTGATGGTCTCTGTACACGTGTTTGAGGAATTATGTAACAATCAATAGTCAAAGTCAAAGTCAAAGTCAACTTTTTGTCAATTCTGCCACATGTACAGGACGTACAGAGAATTTAAACTGCGTTACTCTCAGACCATTGGTGTATACAAGTAACATTAAATACAAAAGGTAGAATTTTAAAAATACGAATAAATACAATTAAACATAATATATATATATAGATATATAAAAATGAAAAATACAATATACAAGTAGAGCTTGTAAGAATGATAAAAGTGACAGAACAGTCTTGTAATAGTCTTATAAGGTATAGTCTTATGAGTAGTACGAGGTAGTTAGCAGACCAATGCTGAACAAAGTGACTGGTGCAGGTCAGTGTGTGTGAGTGTGAGTGTGTGTGTAAGTGTACCTGGTATTTATCACGTTATGGGGACCAAATGTCCAAACTAGGATAGTAATACCAGTAGATTTTGACCTTGTGGGGACATTTCTTAGGTCCCCATGAGGAAACAGGCTTATAAATCATGCACAATGAGTTTTTTTGAGGAAGTAAAAGTGTGCACAATCTCCTGTGAGGGCTAGGTTTAGGTGTAGGGCCATAGAAAATACGGTTTGTACAGTATGAAAACCATTACGTCTATGGAATGTCCCCATAAAACATGTAAACCCAACAAATGTGTTAGTGTGTGTGTGAGTCAGAGTTCAGAAAGTTTGTGGGGCAGAAGAGGGGAGTGGGGGGCAGATCCAGGAGAGAGTTGAGCTTCCTGACAGCCTGATGGATGAAGCTGTCCTTCAGTCTGCTGGTCCTGGCCTGGAGACTCTGCAGTCTCCTCCAGCAGGCTGAAGAGAGGGTGGGATCAGCCGCTATGCAAAGGGCTTTTTTTGGTGAGACGTGTGCTGTAGATTTCCTGGAGGGTGGGAAGAGGGACACCAATGATCTTCTCAGATGCTCTCACTATGCATTGGAGAGTTTTATGGCAGGACGCATTGCAGGCTCCAAACCACACAGTGATGCAGCTTGACAGGATGCTCTCAATGGTTCCTCTGTAGAAGGTGTACATGATGGGGGCTGGTGCTCTTGCTCTTCTTAGTTTGCGGAGGAAGTAGAGACGCTGCCGTGCTTTCTTGGCCAGCACAGTGGTGTTGTTTGTCCAGGAGAGATCCTCAGTGATATGCACACCCAGGAACTTGGTGCTGCTCACTCTCTCCACAGACGCACCGTTGATGGTCAGAGGAGTGTGCTGAGTGTGCACTCTCCTGAAGTCAACAACAATCTCCTTCATCTTCTCCACATTCAGAGAGAGATTTTTGTCTCTGCACTACGCGGCCAGATGGCTCACCTTGTTTCTGTAGTCGGTCTCATCTCTGTTGCTAATGAGACCCACCACAGTCCTGTTGTCCGCAAACTTGATGAAAAGGGTTGGAGCTGTGTGACGGTGTGCAGTCGTTGGTTTAGCAGAGTGAAGAGGAAGGGGCTCAGCACACATCCCTGAGGGGCCCCAGTGTTTAGAATGATGGTACTGGATGTGTTATGGTGCGTTCACACCGGACGCGAATGAAGCGGCAAGCACGAGTGATTTACATGTTAAGTCAATACTAAGGACGCGAATAGCCATCCTGCGGCGCGAAACGCGCGAATGCAGCGGCTGAGTGTTTCTGAAGCATTGAGCGTTTCAAGCATTTGCCGCGCGAAACGCGTGAGTTGAAAAATCTGAACTTTGGCGAAAATTCGTGCCGCGTTAACCAATCATGAGCTTGAAACAACAATGGAGGACAAAATCACTGTTGCTGTCTGTGGTTACTCAGAGCTGTACGATACATCTTTGTACTTTTATATAAACAGGAATAAAAAGGATCTTGATTGGAAGAAAGTGAGAGAAGAGGTCGGAGAGTCTGGTAAATTAAAAAAAAATGCTCTTTACTCAATTTGACCTACATATATACCCATATTGAGACTACAAGCAAGCTAAAGCTGGCAGATTGAGCTCATTCACCTATTTTACAACTAATTTCCCGCTGATGAGTGGCAGACGCCCCTGTTGTGAAGTAAATTTCACGCGCATATGATGCGAATTTCACGCGCGAATGAAGCGAGAAAACTAAAATGTTCAAGCTGCTGACCCATACTGCTTGTGGTCTTCCGGTGAGGAAATCCAACAGCCAGTTACACAGCGAGGTGTTGAGCCCCAGCTGGACTAGTTTTTGAGTGAGCTGTTGGGGGATGATAGTGTTAAATGCTGAATTGAAGTCTGTGAACAGCATTCGGACACATGAGACTATTTTGTCCAGATGTGGAGTGCTGAGTGGAGTGCAGTGGAGATGGCATCATTGGTAGTGCGGTTGGGCCAATACGCAAACTGGATCAAATTTCAATATCACATTTAATTAGTAACAAAAAATATTAAGGTGTAAGAAGAGAACTGCTTGTGTAACTGCTTAACTGAAAGGAGAGAAATTAAAAAGAAAGCTGTTGTTTTTTTGCTTACCAAAGGCCAGGTGGTTGGTTAATTAGGTACTTCATTTATTAATTTAGATTTCTCTCACTTAGAAATCAAATTATGGCCCTGTGACACTAACAAATCTCAGCACATCAATTACACAACTGGTTCATTTTCAGTTAGCTGGGCATGAGATCCGAAAGGTGGTGACAAAGAGTTGGAGATATTTTTATTTCAAAATCGACAGTTTTTTTTGTATTATTTATTTTTTAATTAAGACAACATTAAAGGTTGTACTTTGGTACAAACAAAACATTACAATATTGAGCAAGTACTTAAAAAAAGCAAGATCTTAACATACTGTATGCTCTACTTAGTAAGTGTATATTTACCTCCATCTGCATACAGCACAGGACACACTGAAGGTTTTGCAACAGCTCTTCAATAGATTACACATTAAATCAAAGCAAAACAATGTTGAAACTCTGTGAATTAAAAAAAAAACAGTTTGTACTTTAATTTCATATTGCTTACAGTACTCTCAATTTTTTTTATAAGAAAACATATCTTATAATTTATTATGATAAACCACTTTACTTTAACCATTTTATTATTAAATATAAGGAAATAATGGAAAAGTTCAAAAGTGTTGGAGTTAGGGGTACTGCATTAGAGAGTGGTTCTTATTTGGCTGGCAAAAGTTTTTCTCATTCCTGTTGTGTCACTCAAGGTTCCATTCTTGGACCTATGTTATTTTCATTATATCTATTTGTAACGGGGGAATTTAGCCCGTTGTGTAGGGGAAATGAATTGGCTGCCCTGGCAGTTTAGACAACGAAGGATCTTAGTCCCCGTTCTCAAAACTTTTTAGTCTCTTTACACACTAATGTGTGTATGTGGTTTTGTTTACCTTATTGTGTTGGGACACTACTGATTGACAAGGGTAGGCTTCAGGTATAGAAATGTTACACGGGGCTGCCTGAAGTAACTTGCATATGAGCATGCGGTCTGATAGACTCCTCCCTCCCCAGATCTAATAAAGTAAATAAGACGCCCCTACTCCCTGACAGCTTTCAACAAAACAAACTGTAGATGTGAAGTGCAAAAGAAAACAGAATTTATTCTTTTAAATTCTTATTCTTAAGATGTATTAGTTCCTTTGTTTGAGTAGTCAATTACATTAAAGAAAAATAAAAAAAAATAATAATTTACTGTCTTTGTGTTGTCTTTTAAATTTACACAATCACCTTAAACACAAAAGGTGAAAACTTTACTTGAAATATGACAAATCCCTTAAGAAACTTCAAAACAGTAAATGCTTTCAATTTATCAATTTGTAAACTCACCAATTCTCAGTTTCAAATGACCACCCTCAAACGGTCACATTTGAAAATAACAAACAAAAACAACCATTCACAAACAAATTTCAATTCAAGATGAGCCCTTATGTGAAGTGTTCCTTCAATGGTTTACTCACTGCTCACATCACGTTCTGTAGTCCACTTGAATTAGCACAGTTCACTGTGTCAGTTCAGTCCCCCGAAAAATGGGAAATTTAGAAAAAAAAACAGTTCAAAGAACAATGAATTGGAGTGCGTTGTCTTGACGTGGGGTGCGTTGAAATTAACTGAAGACAGTAGCTGAAGTGGTTAACTTCAAAGATCCACTCTATTCTGTACTAATGACCCACCGATGAAACGTCTATTTAAAAGTAATAGAATTCAACGGGAGATGAATCAAACTGAGATGTCACTTGGATGGCAGGGCTATAAAACTATCTGCAAACTGGAATCTTCTAAAACATTACTTCTTTGCATCCATTACGTTATTCAGCGGTCGCAGTATCACATGCTCTGACACGTGCGGAAACTCAAATGCACGTGAATAGTCTTGTTGACACGTTATTCTCGGCGCTGCTTTTTAATCAAAGACGAAAAATACAAAATACAGCAAAAATGTGCTGCATATCTCTCAGATGATGATAATAAAACTTGATCAGCACTTGAAGCGTACTCACAGCTTTCGAGGCCTTCACTGTATGTATACTGCGTTATTATAACAGCTAACACATACCACAAAACGAAACTGGAGAAACTCCTTTCCGCCACGAAACGCGGGTCACTGTCCACACTTTTCTTTAGTGCTTTTGTCGTTAAGCCTCGATAATCTTCCGCTGAAGCAACTTTATCGAACGAGCTCTCGAAACGACACAACACTCACTTCTGTGTGCGACACACTCATACAATGCGCTCTTCTTCGTCTCTCTCTGCTGCACTTTCAGCACGCGAAAACGGGATCACTCGTCAAAATAAAAGTCTCTCACAAATAATCACTTATTTAAACGAATATACATATATTTATATATATCCGTTACATTCCCCCCTGCTAAACCCTGCCACTCCATTGACATCTCCAGCAGGCTCATCTCTGAAACACAAAACAACATATTAGAAAAACATCACATTATACACGTATATTCTCGTATGTCATTACTTGAAGTTACAGAAACCTCTGAACTCCTATTTGACAACATAATCACTTCTGTACTTCACAGGTAAGATACCCTTGTTTTGCCTCTGAGAACGTCTGAGTTCAGGAATACTTTCTCTTTCAGCTTCTGAAACATCAGCATCACTTGAGTCATCTTGTACTCTCAATTATGAGTCTGCTATTACACTCTGAGTTTCGTTATTGTCACCCTGTTCTACTTCCTCTGATTCCCCTTGACCTACCCTTGTTTGTGCATGGTAAGTGGGATGTTGTGAAGTTGCAGGAAAGCAGACAATGTCTGACGTGTCTGTGTCTGTTTCTGATTTGTCTCTCATACTGTGCTGGCATGTACGAGGTATTGCGGGTGATGGCAATGAACAGTGCCTAAGCTGATCTCGGTGTACTACCTTTGTAGGACCTCCCTTTTCAGGTTTAATGGTAAACACAGGTATGTCAGCGTGGTTTTGCTTTAACACTATGTATGGTGCGTTTTCCCATTTATCTTGAATTTTGTTTCTACCACGGTGTTTGTGATTACGCATTAGCACTCGATCTCCAGGCCTCACAAGAGCTCCAAATGACTTGCGGTCATAAATCCTCTTTCTCTTTCTGGAAGCCTCTTGAGATGCTGCATTTGCAATCTCCACCGCCGTCTTTAATCTTGCATGATGATTTTTCACCCAGTCGTCCAGATTATCCACCTCATCCTCTTCTAAATCCTTCTCCCCTACAATGTCCATTGGTAAGCGTGCGTCCCTTCCGAACATTAAATAGAATGGAGAATAACCAGTAGATGAATGAACATGACTGTTGTAAGCCATTACCAGTTCTGGCAGGTGAGTTTTCCAATCTCTCTTCTTCTCTGGCGGTAAGGTTCTCAGCAAGTCGTGCATGGTACGGTTGAATCTCTCACATTGAGAGTTACCCTGTGGATGGTATGGGCTTGTACGACTTTTTCCTATACCATAGATCTTGCAAAGCTCTTTGATCACATTAGCTTCAAAACACCTGCCCTGGTCAGAATGCAGGCGAGCTGGGCAGCCATAATAAACAAACCAGTGCTTGAGTAGGGCTTTTGCTGTCGTGTTTGCTGTCTGGTTTCTGGTAGGAACAGCAACTGTGAATCGGGTAAACATATCGGTAAGAACTAGCACATTTTCATATCCTCCAGAAGACTGCTCAAGCTGCGTATAATCCATCGCTAGGACTTCTAGTGGAGCTGAAATGTTACTGCATGTCATAGGGGCTCGAAGTCTGGGAAAAACATCTTTGGCCAGTGTACATCTCTTGCACTGCCTTATCCAGCATGGAACATCCTTTGACATGGTAGGCCAGTAATAACTTCGTCTCATTCGAGTCAATGTACTTCTCTCTCCGAAATGACCTCCGTGTTCATGTTGTCCCTCGTACACTTCACGTTGTAGAGATTCTGGTACGACCATCTGCCAGATCTCCTCTCCATCCCTAGGGTCTAGGATGCGTCTGAACAGCACTCTCTGACGCAGCTTAAGACGGTCAAATTCTTTAGCAAGTTTCTTCTGTTTTGGTTCCATACAACTGTGGTCCATTCTACTTGGTCTCTTGCTCTCGGATACTGCTGTATTAATGGGACCGATCACAGGATCGTTTTTCTGCTGCTTTCCTATCTCGCTCCAGCTATACCCATTTATTTCTCCCCTTATTGACGCTTGCATTGCTGCTTTACCCTCAGGTTCTCCTTCAACAATCCCCTTGCCTGGCCACAAACTTGCTCTTACCTCGTCAGCTCCTAGCCAGATGAAATCCTTTTCATCGTCGCCCTTCTCCGGTTCCTCTCTGGAGGGAATCCTCGACAGGGCGTCAGCATTCGTGTTGTGTCGGCCAGGTCTATAGCATACTTCAAAGTTGTACTCTGCCAGCTGCGCTACCCAGCGCTGCTCAACCGCTCCGAGATTGGCTGAGTAGAGGTACCGTAGTGGATTATGGTCAGTAATCACAGTGAATTTTGAATACATAAGGTATTCTCTAAACTTTTCTGTGATCGCCCACTTTAATGCAAGCAGCTCCAACTTGAATGCACTATAGTTTTTGTCATTTTTCTCTGAACCTCTTAATCCTCGGCTTGCATATGCCACAACACGCTCAATCCCTTCCTGCTTCTGGCTGAGGACAGCTCCTAATCCATGATGACTTGCATCTGTGGTCAGTGTGAAGGACTCACTGAAGTCGGGATATGCCAGAATTGGTGGTGACATTAAACACTCTTTCAACTCATCCAATGCAGTCTGGCATTCTTGGCTCCAGGTGAACGTTACTGGGGTCTTACTTCTCTTTCCGCCACTTATCAGCGCATGCAGCGGTTTGGCAATTTGAGCGAACCTCGGGACAAATCTGCGGTAATAGCTCATAAAACCAAGCACCTGCCTGACTTCTCTCACGTTTCTAGGAACTGGCCACCTTTCCAGTGCTCTAACTTTCTCATCATCCACTTTTATGCCTTCTGCTGAGATCTGGTGCCCTAGAAACTTTACTTCAGGCCTTAGAAGAAAGCACTTGCTTGGCTTTAACTTCAGACCATGTTGTTTTAGACGGTTAAAGACAAGTTCTAGCCTCTCGCAGTGACTCTCAAAATCTCTGGAGAAAATAATGACATCATCCAAATAGACCAGAAGAACGTCAAAGACCAAGTCGCCAAGCACCACACCCATAAGGCGCTGAAAAGTGGCCGGAGCGTTGCACAACCCGAACGGCATCCTGGTCCACTCAAACAGCCCAAATGGAGTGGTTACAGCTGTCTTCTCCCGATCCTTCTCACTCACAGCCACCTGGAAATACCCAGCAGTCAAATCCAGCGTAGAGAACAATTTAGCATTACCCAATGCGTCCAAAGACTCATCCACCCTTGGAAGCGGATATGCATCCTTATACGTCACTTGGTTCAGCTTTCGATAATCGCAGCAGAAACGCACACTGCCATCTTTCTTCATAACAATGATTGCAGGTGATGCCCAGGGGCTACTGCTCTCTCTGAGGATTCCCTGGGAAACCAGGTTCTGAACATGCCTTTTGACCTCTTGGAATATCTGCGGTGGTACTCTACGATGACGCTGCTTTATCGGTGGTGCTTCACCAGTAGGAATATCATGCACCACAGCCGTGGTGTAACCATAATCTTGGTCATCTCTGGAGAAGACATCTCTGTGCTTTGATAACAACTTAGTGAGACTTTCACATTGTGCTGGTGTGAGACCTTCATAGTTCACTTCAACAGGAACTGGTGGCTGCATGAGTGAGTTCTTGTCAGCCTGAAACTTGTTTTGCTTCAATTCCTTGACATGAAGTACACCGTCATCTTCCTCAAATTCAAGAACATCCTTTGTAACCACCTCCTTTGGTCTATAAACAGAAGCTACTCTAGAAAGGGGTGCAATTCTAATGGCTTTCTCGCTTAAGTTCACCATACGCACAGGGACCTTTCCACAGTTTGCTTTAGCAAGAACGTGAGCCACTAAGAGTCCTTTCGGCAAACTTGTTCCAGCTGCAGGTTCCACTAGCACATTACTCTTCACCCCAGGTGACACTCCACAGCGGCCCTCCAGTACCTTCTCACAGCGGGGAGGAATAGTAACAGCTTGTCTTCCAGCAATTTTAACATGCCCAATTCTTCCGTCTGGCCCCAGACGTCCTGCTTCCTTCTCAACTCTAGCAAGTACCCTCCGGACTTGTGCTTCATCTCGCTGACTATACTTGTCCACCTTTTCCATTCCCTCTGCTGGGATAAATAGAGACTGAACTTCACTAAGTATATTCATACCGATGATCCCAGACACTCCTTTCATTTCCTTGACATCAGGACTTGAGTCAGTCAGAACGAATATGCACTTATTAGGAAGGACTTTACCCAGACATTCTACATCAGCCTGTAAACAACCCAAGACAGGGATGTCTAGTCCATTTGCTGCTGTCAATTTAACCCAGCATGCAGAGGACAACTTTAGGTTTTGCTCCTCAAAATGCTGTCTGAAATGTGACTCAGAGATGGTGGACACCTCTGACCCTGTATCTAAGAGGCACTTGGTTTTGACACCTGCTATCCTCACCTCAACAGCAAGGCAATCCCCAAAAGCACTATCCTTCAGTTTTTTAGTAGTCTCATCAGCCATCCATTCTGCTGTGTGACATCTAATTAAAGAGGGCCCCGGGCTTTTCTGTACTGCCCCTCCTGAATCTTTCTCTGTAACATCAGCTGATTCCACTGTACACTGTGGTGGAGCTGGTCCCCTCCTCACCTTGCCACCTTGTGGACAATGGCGACTGGTGTGTCCGGGTTCACCACACGAATAACAAATATAACGCCCTTCACTGTCTTTTAACGGTTGTTTCTTTAGATGACTTTGCTGTGGCCTATTCCTCTCTTTTGCATGAACGACTTGATATAATTCTCCCTGACGAGCAGCTATTTTCTGGATCTCCTCATGCAATTTCTCAAGTGACAGAGTGGAGGGAGTATCCTGTGCTGCAGCCGCATTCACTACCCCTCTGGCACGGGTACTGGACCTTACATTACTAGGAGGCTGTGCTTCCTCCTCTTCTGACCAGGTAATTGCGGATTGCATCAATTGCACAAAACTCAAATCTGGCTCAGCCTTAATTCTGCGCTTCATCTCTCGACGCAAGAAATCATCTTTCAGGCCTAACACCAACTGCTCTTTCAGAACCTCTTCAGCATCCGCCACTCTGGTTGGCTCTCGTCGTTGAACCCGATTTAGTTTTTCCCGAAGATCATATGCATAGGAGCGTATTGTTTCTCCTGTATTCTGTGCACGATCGTAGAATTCTTTTAGCCTCGTACCAATGGGCACTTTATCTCCATAAGTGTCAAGGAGAACAGTGAAGATGTTGTCAACAGACTCCTTTTTTCCGTCCATCATAAACTTAACTGTGGCTTTGGCTTCATCTTTTAGGTGCTGTTTCACCAGCTCAACCCGGTCTTCAGTAGGCACCCTCATGACCTGAAATGCAGACTTCATTGACGCCACCCATTCTTCAATACTCAGCTCTCCAGGTTTTGACACACAACCAGTGAAATCAGGGAGCTTACGGTCTCGAGGGATATAAATGGCAGCGGGAGTCGTTTGTGCAGAGGCCTGACTCTCAATTACCACTTTAGCTAGGGACAGGGCTTCTCTCTGCTCTGTCCTGGCTTGTTCAAGTGCCCCTGCCTGCTCAGCAAATCTCCTCTGCATCTCAACCATTTCTCTTCTTAACTCCTCTAGCTCAGCCATCTTCTTATTGGACAAAAAAAAACACTACTTGTGGGCCTGGAGACGTGTGACTATTTAAATCTGCCTAACTCGATCCTGTTCGTGACGCCACTTTTGTAACGGGGGAATTTAGCCCGTTGTGTAGGGGAAATGAATTGGCTGCCCTGGCAGTTTAGACAACGAAGGATCTTAGTCCCCGTTCTCAAAACTTTTTAGTCTCTTTACACACTAATGTGTGTATGTGGTTTTGTTTACCTTATTGTGTTGGGACACTACTGATTGACAAGGGTAGGCTTCAGGTATAGAAATGTTACACGGGGCTGCCTGAAGTAACTTGCATATGAGCATGCGGTCTGATAGACTCCTCCCTCCCCAGATCTAATAAAGTAAATAAGACGCCCCTACTCCCTGACAGCTTTCAACAAAACAAACTGTAGATGTGAAGTGCAAAAGAAAACAGAATTTATTCTTTTAAATTCTTATTCTTAAGATGTATTAGTTCCTTTGTTTGAGTAGTCAATTACATTAAAGAAAAAAAAAAAAATAATAATTTACTGTCTTTGTGTTGTCTTTTAAATTTACACAATCACCTTAAACACAAAAGGTGAAAACTTTACTTGAAATATGACAAATCCCTTAAGAAACTTCAAAACAGTAAATGCTTTCAATTTATCAATTTGTAAACTCACCAATTCTCAGTTTCAAATGACCACCCTCAAACGGTCACATTTGAAAATAACAAACAAAAACAACCATTCACAAACAAATTTCAATTCAAGATGAGCCCTTATGTGAAGTGTTCCTTCAATGGTTTACTCACTGCTCACATCACGTTCTGTAGTCCACTTGAATTAGCACAGTTCACTGTGTCAGTTCAGTCCCCCGAAAAATGGGAAATTTAGAAAAAAAAACAGTTCAAAGAACAATGAATTGGAGTGCGTTGTCTTGACGTGGGGTGCGTTGAAATTAACTGAAGACAGTAGCTGAAGTGGTTAACTTCAAAGATCCACTGTACTAATGACCCACTGATGAAACGTCTATTTAAAAGTAATAGAATTCAACGGGAGATGAATCAAACTGAGATGTCACTTGGATGGCAGGACTATAAAACTATCTGCAAACTGGAATCTTCTAAAACATTACTTCTTTGCATCCATTACGTTATTCAGCGGTCGCAGTATCACATGCTCTGACACGTGCGGAAACTCAAATGCACATGAATAGTCTTGTTGACACGTTATTCTCGGCGCTGCTTTTTAATCAAAGACGAAAAATACAAAATACAGCAAAAATGTGCTGCATATCTCTCAGATGATGATAATAAAACTTGATCAGCACTTGAAGCGTACTCACAGCTTTCGAGGCCTTCACTGTATGTATACTGCGTTATTATAACAGCTAACACATACCACAAAACGAAACTGGAGAAACTCCTTTCCGCCACGAAACGCGGGTCACTGTCCACACTTTTCCTTAGTGCTTTTGTCGTTAAGCCTCGATAATCTTCCGCTGAAGCAACTTTATCGAACGAGCTCTCGAAACGACACAACACTCACTTCTGTGTGTGACACACTCATACAATGCGCTCTTCTTCGTCTCTCTCTGCTGCACTTTCAGCACGCGAAAACGGGATCACTCGTCAAAATAAAAGTCTCTCACAAATAATCACTTATTTAAACAAATATACATATATTTATATATATCCGTTACATATTTCTGCTAGGGTTCATTTTTAAGAAATACAGAATCTCGTTTCACTGTTATGCAGATCAAGTCAAGTCAAGTCGAGATTATTTATACAGTGCTTTTTACAATACAACAGCCATATCACCCTGCAGCCCAAGCCACAGCCATATCACCCTGCAGCCCAAGACTGGTTGCTCACTGAAGCTAAGCAGGGCTGAGCCTGGTCAGTACCTGGATGGGAGACCTCCTGGGAAAACTAGGTTGCTGTTGGAAGAGGTGTTAGTGAGGCCAGCAGGGGGTGCTCACCCTGTGGTCTGTGTGGGTCCTAGCACCCCAGTATAGTGACGGGGACACAATACTGTAAAAGGCACCGTCCTTCGGATGAGACGTTAAACCGAGGTCCTGACTCTCTGTGGTCACAAAAAATCCCATGGCACTTCTCATAAAGAGTAGGGGTGTAACCCCGGTGTCCTGGCAAAATTCTCTCCACTGGCCCTAGTCAATCATGGCCTCCTAATAATCCCCTTTCATTGAATTGGCTCCATCACTCTCTCCTCTCCACCTGTAGCTGGTGTGTGGTGAGCGCACCGGCGCCGTTGTACTGTGGCTGCTGACGCATCATCCAAGTGGATGCTGCACACTGGTGATGGTTGAGGAGAGATCCCCCATATGATTGTAAAGCGCTTTGGGTGTACGGCAATACACAATAAAAGCGCTATATAAATGCATCATTCATTCATCATTCATTCAATACAAGTTGTGTCAAAGCAACCTTACAGTATTAAAATAATAAAATAAAAAGAGTTCCAAATTGCAACAAAGTCAAATTGAGGAGGACTCATCTGGTTCCCATGGCCTTGTGCCGGTGGCCGTTTAGGGTAGGAGTTCTTTCCTGATGATCTGTCTCTGGGGGTCATCATGCAGATAATACACAACTTTATCTTCCTTTGAAATGGAATGATGCAAACTTTATAGCACCACTATCTTGAGGAGATTAGGACCTGGATGGCCTCAATTTTTTTAAAGTTTAGTGAAGAAAAAACAGAAGTCATGATATTTCATGATATTCAAGTCATGATATTTAGACCTAGTGACACCTGTGACCCCCCAGACATAGATCTGAGTGTTATAAAATCATATGTAAGCATGTATTTGCAGCATGTTTCTGTTTTTGCAGTGTGTTTTTGTGTTTGGTTGTGTTGTGAATATTTCCAGCGCTTTTCTGTTTTTGCAGCGTGTTTCTGTATTTGGTTGTGTTGTGACTATTTGCAGCACATTTTGCAGATGTTTTCTTAAATTGCTGGTGCTTTTGTTATTTGCATGTGCTGTCTTAAGTTGCAGCGTGTTGCAGGTTTTAAGTAAACATGCAAAAATAAAATGATGCACCTTACTTGGCTAATTAACTGAAATAAAACAATCAACAGGTGCACGTTCAAGCTCAAACCAGTGCACAGCATTTTGCAATGGATTCCGGGTTGAAATACATGTTTCCTGGAAATGGTGTGCAACGGGGTTTGAGATACATTTTCTCTTGTTTAGTGGTTGTGTCAAAAATGTCAGCCCAATCGATTTAAAGAATGGTACCAGTCTTGTTCTTCCTGTCAGACATAAAAAGATGTATCAGGGGTCCGTTCTTCGTACTTCGCTAACTAAGTTAGCTGGATTTGATTGTTGACGATTTCGCGTGATCTTGGATCATTCGGTTCTTCGACGCTCATCCAGGACTTGCTGTCATAGCAACAGATCCATAAGCGTAAACCTGCTCTGGAGCAGGCTTACTTTATGTAAACAGGATTAGATCGCGGCCACTCAGTTAACAGCGATATTTGCCCAATTAATTTGTACTATTATATTACAAGTCAAAGATGACCGCACATATATGTGATGCAGGGTAATTTATAAAAAAATAAAAAATAAAATGCAGTCTTTCGTTTGAAAAGTGCATATGTCACTTAAACATAGTTTGTGTAGTTTGTGTAACACTGTTTTTGGATAAGTAAATATTATCAGTGTAACTAAAGATAATGCAGTATTTGATTCTCTTATTGATTTCATACAGATACATACAGGTCATTTTCTAAAAAAAGGGAAATGTACTATTAATCATTCTATTTCATTTGATTATTTCACATTTAATTTATATTTTAGAGTAGTAATAGTAAATTACTTTGTGCAATCAAGATGAGAGACCACGGCTATAAAAGCGAAGGTGGATTTACCTAGAAGCTTTTGTTTCTTTAGCTCAGTATACTCTATTTTTTGCTGGAGACTTCTCTTATAAAGCAAATGGATGTCACCCTGTTTCATTTGTAGAGACAACATTTAATGGTCAATACATGTCATAAAGGAAGTAAAATTAATTACAAGACTGTCCACCTCTGTATCAGGCCTCTCTGCCTGCAACTCACACTGCAGTCAGAAATAGAAGTACACAAGTAGATACAAATTCAGGCCAAATTATGCATGCACTTACAGGTACTCCAAACCACAGTCATCTGACAGGGTTGCTTCATGTCCTGTGCAATGGAAACAAAATGGTGTTACAAAGGGATGTGGTACTGCCCACACACACACTTTTTTTAAAAATTATTTATACCAATAGGCAGTATTGAACTTCAGAGTAAGCAAATTTTATATATATATATAATAATCCCAATTTACTGTGCATACTTCAGTCACACAGTGGGAACAGTTAAAAGTCATGGAGTGTTATGCAAAACTACACACAAAAAAAAAATAAAAATAAAAAAAATAAACGTTAAAGTACAAAAAACATTTTAATTAAGGCAACAACCAAATATTTTACATTGTACAAATAGAATTATAAGATCATTTACCAGTTCTACCAGAAAGACTCGGGAGAATTTATACTATACCGATTACGTTTATGTAGAAGCTCAGCAAGCAATCGGGTTCTTTGGCGTAGGCCCCGTTCGTAACTCGCGTTCAGAGGGTACGGAAACAGCGAGTCCCGCCTGAAGCGAAGGCGGGGGCGCCGCTCACCCCCAAAGATAGGTGGACTTAAGGATCCACCGGAACGGGGCCCACCCCCAAAGGACGGTTTTAAAATTACCTAAACGGTCGTGAATCCTGGGGTTCCTGGCTTAGATGGAGAAAGAAAGAGAAACAAATTAGATTTAGCTGAGTGCCATTCATGGTTATCTTAAATGAACCACTAGCTGTTTTTTTTTTTTTTTTTTTTTTTATCTATCGTGAAAATGAACATATGCTCCTGGTATCCTTGATTGCGACGTGAAACAGGGCCGTCCTTTGATAGAACACGTGGCCCACAGGCCATCTTTTGATAGAACGCTTGGGCCACAGGCCATCTTTTGATAGAACACATGGGCCACAGGCCATCTTTTGATAGAACGCATGGGCCACAGGCCATCTTTTGATAGAACGCATGGGCCACAGGCCATCTTTTGATAGAACGCATGGGCCACAGGCCATCTTTTGATAGAACGCATGGGCCACAGGCCATCTTTTGATAGAACGCATGGGCCACAGGCCATCTTTTGATAGAACGCATGGGCCACAGGCCATCTTTTGATAGAACGCATGGGCCACAGGCCATCTTTTGATAGAACGCATGGGCCACAGTAGGGGTGTGTATTGGCAAGAATCTGGCGATGCGATACGTATCACGATACAGTGGCAACGATACGATATATTCATGGTTATCTTAAATGAACCACTAGCTGTTTTTTTTTTTTTTTTTTTTTTTTTTTATCTATCGTGAAAATGAACATATGCTCCTGGTATCCTTGATTGCGACGTGAAACAGGGCCGTCCTTTGATAGAACACGTGGCCCACAGGCCATCTTTTGATAGAACGCTTGGGCCACAGGCCATCTTTTGATAGAACACATGGGCCACAGGCCATCTTTTGATAGAACGCATGGGCCACAGGCCATCTTTTGATAGAACGCATGGGCCACAGGCCATCTTTTGATAGAACGCATGGGCCACAGGCCATCTTTTGATAGAACGCATGGGCCACAGGCCATCTTTTGATAGAACGCATGGGCCACAGGCCATCTTTTGATAGAACGCATGGGCCACAGGCCATCTTTTGATAGAACGCATGGGCCACAGGCCATCTTTTGATAGAACGCATGGGCCACAGGCCATCTTTTGATAGAACGCATGGGCCACAGGCCATCTTTTGATAGAACGCATGGGCCACAGGCCATCTTTTGATAGAACGTATGGGCCACAGGCCATCTTTTGATAGAACGCATGGGCCACAGGCCATCTTTTGATAGAACGCATGGGCCACAGGCCATCTTTTGATAGAACGCATGGGCCACAGGCCATCTTTTGATAGAACGCATGGGCCACAGGCCATCTTTTGATAGAACGCATGGGCCACAGGCCATCTTTTGATAGAACGCTTGGGCCACAGGCCATCTTTTGATAGAACGCTTGGGCCACAGGCCATCTTTTGATAGAACGCATGGGCCACAGGCCATCTTTTGATAGAACGCATGGGCCACAGGCCATCTTTTGATAGAACGCATGGGCCACAGGCCATCTTTTGATAGAACGCATGGGCCACAGGCCATCTTTTGATAGAACGCATGGGCCACAGGCCATCTTTTGATAGAACGCATGGGCCACAGGCCATGTTTTGATAGAACGCATGGGCCACAGGCCATCTTTTGATAGAACGCATGGGCCACAGGCCATCTTTTGATAGAACGCATGGGCCACAGGCCATCTTTTGATAGAACGCATGGGCCACAGGCCATCTTTTGATAGAACGCATGGGCCACAGGCCATCTTTTGATAGAACGCATGGGCCACAGGCCATCTTTTGATAGAACGCATGGGCCACAGGCCATCTTTTGATAGAACGCATGGGCCACACGCCATCTTTTGATAGAACGCATAGGCCACAGGTCATCTTTTGATAGAACGCATGGGCCACAGGCCATCTTTTGATAGAACGCATGGGCCACAGGCCATCTTTTGATAGAACGCATGGGCCACAGGCCATCTTTTGATAGAACGCATGGGCCACAGGCCATCTTTTGATAGAACGCTTGGGCCACAGGCCATCTTTTGATAGAACGCATGGGCCACAGGCCATCTTTTGATAGAACGCATGGGCCACAGGCCATCTTTTGATAGAACGCATGGGCCACAGGCCATCTTTTGATAGAACGCATGGGCCACAGTAGGGGTGTGTATTGGCAAGAATCTGGCGATGCGATACGTATCACGATACAGTGGCAACGATACGATATACTGTATGAACAACAATATATTGAGTTTCTTTTAAAAATTTAATTGTGAGAAAACTCATAGCATAGTAAACACACAATGCTGTTACATGCTTAACATAAGCTTACTGAATTCGAACACAGGGATCTATATTTGTGTTTCACAAGAGAAAAAATACAGGATTTGCTGGATTTTTTGGATAAACAAATGAAAAAAAAAGAAGTTAACAATTTCTTGACTCTGGTAAAAGGTTATCCCTTAACTGTAATAAGCAATAATAATAAGATAAAGTAATAAGGTTCAAATTTCTGAAGTTGAAAAAAAAAAATGCAAAGTCACTGCAACATCAGCTCTTTATGTTGAGGCTGAAGAAATTAATATCTGCCTTTCAGTAAAAGTCACAAATACTTGCAAATACTGTATATGCAGTCCCTGTACAATCTAACATAACAATACTTTTTCCTGCAATATCAACAGTCATTAACATGTACATGCTTAACATGTAGAAAAAATATGTAAACAATGTTACATGAAGGCTGTAGGTATTTTAAGATATCTGCTTAGAGGTTCATAACCAATGAGGAGTTTTTGATTTCAAAGTAACTATCAAAAGAAAATATGGTCTCTATACCTTCAAACGTCACAACACTTTTTCTGGCTGTTACCACAAAGACATTAGCCTATACTCTTTCTATAATCAAATATGGAAGTGCTTGTAGGATTCTTAATATTAACACAAAATGTAAACTCTTATTGACAAAATAAAGTACAAAGCCCTGCAACATCCACTTTTTCAGTGTAATCTCAATAAAGGAATTTACCCATCTGCCTAAATAAATAAAAACTTGCAGGACTCAACTAAATTAAATATGGTAAACAGTCTCAGATACTGGATTTTACATGTTGTTCCAGTTTGTATGTCAGTGCTTATTTTTTAATCTCAAGGTTTTTGTGGAGGAATACAAGCTGGTCCACATGCCCAGCTTTCAGGACGCTTCTCTGTGCATTCACAATGTCTCCTGCGGAAGAGAAAACTCTCTCTGCAGAGACGCTTGTTCCAGGAATACACAGGAAACATTTTGCTACTCTGAATAGCTGAGGGTACTCATGTTCATGGTCCCTCCACCAACTCAGAGGATTTCCTGTGAGGGGCAAAGGGGTTTCATCTTTAAACTTCTTTATCTCAGCGGCAGCATCATCTGCTGATTTTGGTGCTGTATTGTCAGCAGTGGCATACGTTGCACCAAGCAAGTCTGCCAATGCACATGAGGTCCTTGGTCTCTTTAGGGGTGGCACAGGGATGGAAGCAGGGCTGTCCTCAAAAGGTGGGTGATCAGCTTCCTCTGGGACATTCTGCCCTTGTTTGTCGGTGTCCTCTTGCAGCTGAAAAACATAAAATCCAACTAGTATTAATGTCACTGAAAGCCAAAAATTCAAATCCAAGATTCATCCTATTCCACAATTATATTTGTATTTAATACATAATTATCCAAGTGCAACTTAATCATATGTCAAATAAACTTCATTTACTCAGATTTGCACTTAGTTATAACTGCAGTGTATTTTTTTCAACTGTATTAATTTATTTACTTACATTCTGTTGCTTCTTTATCACAGCCACCACAGCGTTGGTCAGTTTGGAGTAGATCTCACTGGCCTCTGCTTCAGACAGGAAGGGCAGGTCCTTAAACCTGGGATCAACAGCTGATGCCATGTACAGTGTCTCCCTCTCACTGTATCTCTTTCCCAGATCTTGTGCTATAGCAGCCTTGATGTCCTTTACAGTCTGTGTGTCATCAGGGTTTTCTTCTGCACCCATTACAAGCTTGGTATGAAGAGGAGCGATGAGGGACAGTGTTGGCATGCTCTCCTCTGACATGACCAGGGTGGCATCCTTCATGGGCTTGAGTGCCCTGAGCACTTCTTCTGCACACGTGATATCAGACTCACTTAATGTGAAGATATCTTTTTCACTCCTCCTGACCTCTGCTGAAAGCAGAGCTGCACAGATGGCTGGTTGCTGTTCTAAAAACCGTTCTATCATCTCGTAAGAGCTGTTCCATCTTGTAATAACGTCTGTGATCAACCTATGACTTGGCAGCTGGAGTAGGCGCTGTTTTTGCTTTAACTGTTCACTGGCTAGTGTGCTGCGCCTAAAAAAGGCTGTTACACGTCTGATCCTGCCGAGAAGTCGCGCCACTGACTGTATTTTCAGTGCTCTCTGTGACGCCAGATTAAGGCTGTGTGCAAAACACTGTATGTGCGTCAAGCCTGCGAGTCTCGCTGCGACAGTCATATTTGATGCATTATCTGTAACAACAACGGGATCTTTTCCATTCAATCCCCATTCAGTCACAGCCTCAGTCAGTAACGCTGCTATGTGTTCCCCCGTGTGACTGTCACGCATAGCTCGGGTTTGCAATACATGGGATTTGAGGTTCCACTGGTCATCTATGTGATGTGCTGTAAGAGTTACATACGATTCAGTGGCCCTCGAAGTCCAAGCGTCGCATGTCAAAGCGACTCTCTCCGCTGAGCTGAGTGAGTCCAGCACCGTCGCTTTGACTTGTCCGTACAACTTCGGGAGAGCGATGTCCGTGATGTGTTGTCGGGAAGGGATGGTGTAACGGGGCTCCAGTGTTGTCAACATATTACGAAATCCCTCATTCTCCACAACACTCAGAGGGCGCATGTCTTTGCAAATAAAAGAAAGTACTGACTGTGTTATCTTGGTTGTGCGAGTTGAGGTCGCTGGTAGTTTCGAAAAGTTAACTTCTTGAATAGTTCGTTGACCAGGATCCACTCGTTTCTCGTTAGCCTGTAATGCTACATTGTTATGGTGTCTCGCCACATGTGATCGCAAATTTGTAGTATTGCCCGAGTACTTGACTCTGGCGTTGCAGAGTTTACAGATCGCATGGCTCTTGTCGAAGTCGCAACTGCCTTCCTTTGTTTTGAAACCAAAATATGCCCAAACATCCACTTTAAAGGCTGCTGGAGCCGGCTGTATCCGCTCGTCCTCAGTCATCGCCGGTGAACTGTGCTAAATTAGCAGTTAGCATGCAGTTTGGCACAGACTGGCGCTCTCGCGGGATTTCATTATTTCTTTAGCGCGTAGGACATAATGACTGCTGCCCATGCTGCTCACCTAGCGGCCGGAGTTTTAATTGCAACACAAAAATGAACAAACGCCGTGAATATTGCATGTTAATTGTTAATAAAAAAAATCGATACAGTACAGTTGAATATCGATACGGCATCGTAAAAGAAAATATCGCGATATTTAAGTGTATCGATATTTTCTTACACCCCTAGGCCACAGGCCATCTTTTGATAGAACGCATGGGCCACAGGCCATCTTTTGATAGAACGCATGGGCCACAGGCCATCTTTTGATAGAACGCATGGGCCACAGGCCATCTTTTGATAGAACGCATGGGCCACAGGCCATCTTTTGATAGAACGCATGGGCCACAGGCCATCTTTTAATGGGACGCGTGGCCGCTGGCCGTCCTTTGATAGAACGCTTGGGCCACATGCCATCTTTTGATAGAACACATGGGCCACAGGCCATCTTTTAATAGAACGCATGGGCCACAGGCCATCTTTTGATAGAACGCATGGGCCACAGGCCATCTTTTAATGGGACGTGTGGCCGCTGGCCGTCCTTTGATAGAACGCATGATTGAATACACAGGCCCTCTTTTGATAGAACGCATGATTGAATACACAGGCCATCTTTTGATAGAATACATGATTGAATACACCGGCCATCTTTTGGTAGAACGCATGATTGAATACGCAGGTGATTGAATACACAGGCCATCTTTTGATAGAACGCATGATTGAATACACAGGCCATCTTTTGATAGAACGCATGATTGAATACACAGGCCATCTTTTGATAGAACGCATGATTGAATACACAGGCCATCTTTTGATAGACGCATGGGCCACGGGCCGTCTTGATAGCTTTGGTATTTACCATAATTACGATAGTGCATGAAGGCAGCATAAGCTGCAGCCACTTGAACCTATAGCGTGTACAGCTGTTTGACGGACGTATAACCCTCAGGCCATCTTGCTTTAGTAGCTAGCCATACAATTCGTTAAAGTGCCAACCTCTTTGGCAAAACACCACCACCAGTAGAAAAATAGGATTTTACCTAGATCGTGACTGGAGAGCTTGCTGGGCTTCGAGGATGGAGGAACGGGAGCGACAGCATCGGTGAGCACCGCGGGTTCGTGTCGACGCTCGGCCGCTCGGCTCTCTCCGGCTCGGGTTGGCGCGTGTAGCGCGAGCGCGCTGGCGATCGGAGCCTCCTGCCGCCGCTTGAGCAGCTCGAGCTCGCAGATTCGCCAGACTGAGCTTCTGTCTACCGCCGCCAGCGAGACGACGGTACATTGTTACGACTCCTGCGCCGCAAACACATCCGCAGAGGGGGAGAACCGCACGGTTCACGTTAAACTATGCCGACAGCCGTTTTTAATGAAGTAACCATGGTATCGTGATAAATCCTGTCAGTTTGAGAGTTAACGGCTCCGCTCCTTGCAACTGCGGCTGGATTCCAGTTTCACGCTGTGTGCTGGAGCGACAGCATCTGCGAACTCAGACATGGTAAGCGCTACCCTTTAAAGCTACAGTAAATTATATGATTGGGAGATGAGGAGGTAATTAGTGACGCGACCGATTGAGTCTTCCTGGCAGAACTTGCGCTAGCTTCATTTATGCCTTCAACAATGGGTCTAGTGGCATTCAACCCTAGGGCCAGCTCCTCTGCCGGAGTGTGAGGAGGTGCAGGACCACCAGCTATCTATTTTTGCTCTGCCCTTTTCTTGGTTGCTGTTATAAACAAACAAACAGATTTTTTCAGAGTCTCTTTTCAAGAGACTAAAAACAATATAAGTGGTAAATATTACCATTCTGTAGAATATTCTTATATTTCACTTTTACTTGTTCCTATATTCTAGTGGGTCCTGTTGTGACTCAAATGTAAAAGAGGATTCCCTTTTCTCTTCGCTGTAATATAATATAATTCCCTTTAAAATAATATAATTTTAGTCTCTTGAAAAGAGACTGAAATAATCTGTTTGTTTGTTTATAACAGCAACCAAAAAAAGGGAAGAACAAATATAATATAATATAATATAATATAATATAATAACTTACGAGTTTAATTTGTCTCCTTCGACATGTTCGCTGACCAATCAAAGAGTTGCCGATCAATGTTTCTACTATCGATACGTAGCCCCTTTAAGGCCACCCAGTGATCTCAGATTACTTCATCCAGCTATACTAATCATCAACAACAGGTGCGTTCGGAGAACCGGAATAGCGAGCTCATAGTTAGCGCGATGATTTGATCTTGGATGTGTCATTTGATCTTGGATGTAGTAAGCGAGGTATGAAGAATGGACCCCAGGCCTATACCTCAGTGTACAGCCAGTCCAGTTTTTTGTTTTGTTTGTTTGTGGCCTTTTATTGTGGCCAGCCGAAGGCACTCCTGTGCAATAATCATGCCGTCTAATCAGAATAGTGATATGCCACACCTGTGAGGTGGATGGATTATCCTGACAAAGGAGAAGTGCACACTAACGCAGATTTAGATAGATTTGTGAACAATATTTGACAGAAATAGGCCTTTTGTGCGCATAGGAAATGTTTTAGATCTTCATGAAAAATGGGGGCAAAAACAAAAGTGTTGCGTTTATAATTTTGGTCACTGTACCCAGGTAAAAAAAAGTGCACTAAAATACACTTTATTTAAGTACACTAAGTATACTTTTTAGTACTGTACTAAAAGTGCTCTATTTTCACACACTAATTTTGTACTTATTGTACTAAAAAATAGTATTAAGTATATTTTAACTTAATACCGTCTAAGTGTACTCAACTGTGCTATTTTGGGACACCATGAAATTGAATTAAAACGTGATTTTAACATACTATATCTTTATTTAAAAAAAAAAAATATATATATATATATATATATATATATATATATATATATATATATTTAGTTACAACTAGAAATACACTTGAACCCTAATTTTAAACATTTATAAATATATTTAAGTGTAGTTTAAAGTATAATAGTAATATTGTTACGGAGTGCCCAGTAGCCCCACTAGAGGGCACTCCAATATGAACTCTTCATGTTATGTGTTGTCTCAACCAACCATGTTATGTGTCTGTTCCCCATTGGTTGTTTCTGTCATGTGACCCCTTGTGTTTGGTATAAAGTCTCTCCCTTCCCCCTCTGTGTTGGCTGATTGTTGTTTAGCCTTTATCTTGTAACGTTTATCTTGTTCTTAGTTTCCTTGTGTTATTCCTAGCCTTGTCACAGTTCTGTTCAGTTTCCTAGTCATAGCCATAGTTTTTCCTAGCTTCATAGTTTTGTTGACCTTGCAGGAACATCAGCTGTGACGTGACTTGACTTAGCAGGAACGGCAGCTGTGACGTGGCTTGACTTAGCAGGAACGGCAGGTGTGACGTGACTTGACTTGGCAGAGACAGCAGCCGTGATGTGACTTGACTTGGCAGAGACAGCAGCCGTGCTGTGACTTGACCTTACAGGAACAGCAGCTGTGACATGACTTGATGTTGCAGAAACAGCAGCTGTGACATGACTTGACTTTGCAGGAACAGTAGCTGTGACGTGACTTGACAGGAACAGTAGCTGTGACGTGACTTGACTGTACAGGAGCAGCAGACATGACATGAACAGGCTGTGGCTGACGTGGCTTTAGCAGATGCTGGCTTGGCTGACGTGGAGTTAGCAGACGCTGGCTTGGCTGACGTAGCATTAGCAGGTGCTGGCTTGGCTGATGCTGTGATGTAAGGTGGCCGTGGCCTGACAGACATAGCGTGATCTGGTTCTGGAGCAGCAGACTCGGTGTAGGCTGGTGCTGGCATCAGGATTATGGCTTGTCGTGTGTCCGGCGTGGCGGCCATCTTTGCGACAGGCTCTGGCGTGGAGGCCATCTTGGCAACAGGCTCTGGCGTGGCGGCCATCTTGTGAGTAGACACTGAAAGGACAGCCATCTTGTGAGCAGGGTCTGGAAGGGTGGCCATCTTGTGAACAGGCTCAGGAAGGGCGGCCATCTTGTGAGCAGGGTCTGGAAGGGCGGCCATCTTGTGAGCAGGGTCTGGAAGGGCGGCCATCTTGTGAGCAGGGTCAGGAAAGGCAGCCATCTTGTGAACAGGCTCAGGAAAGGCAGCCATCTTGTGAAGGGGCTCTGGGCTGGCAGACATCTTGTGAAGGGGCTCTGGGCTGGCAGACATCTTGCGCTGTGGCTCTGTTCTAGCAGACATCTTGTGCTGTGGCTTAGGGCTAGCAGACATCTTGTGCTGTGGCTTAGGGCTAGCAGACATCTTGTGCTGTGGCTCAGGGCTAGCAGACATCTTGTGCTGTGGCTCAGGGATAACGGACATGACATGAGGCTTGTGATTGTGGGTTTTGTCATCTGACTCCTCAACAGTTCCCACAGTGAATGAGGAGCCAGTGACCAACAAAGCAAAGTCCAAAAATTCCACAAGCGACCCTCGAGGACCACTAAGTATAAGCATGGTGCGTAGTGGTTCGTTTAGTCCATGTGAAAATAAATCAGTGCACAGTCTGGGAAAGTAGAAAACTGAATAATGTCCAGAAAGTCTTTGATGTGGTCCTCGAGGGAGCGATTACCTTTGTGGTGAGGGTGAAACGGATGACTGTGTCCATGTTGGTGCTGGTGGTGGAACAAAGCCGCTGGATCCGGGTGTGGCGAAGTATTCTGTTACAGAGGCGGTGAGAGGTAGATCCAAATTCAGCTTTATTGACGGACGTGGTCAAAACAGGTAGAGTCACCCAGGCCCGGATTGGCTAATCGGGAGGACCGGGAGAATTCCCGGTGGCCGGTCCGTTTTTTTGGCCGCGAGGGCCGGTGTCCCTAGCTGCCTGCACTCACAGCAGTCGCCATGGGCGGACTGTCCATCGGGAGAATTTTTTGGCCCGCTACCCTCCAATTTTTATTATTATTATTTAATATTGTTGTTGTTATTGTTTTTGTTGCCGGCCTAATGTACTAAAGTGGTTATTTCGGAATTAGCCATTCAATAATAAAACTCTAATAAATTATAAATCGGTTAGTCTTGACTGGCACGCGTTTCGTCTCGCGCGCGCTCCGCGCATCCGCGCGTCCGCGCGTCCGCCGTCCGCCAAAACGACGCGAGACTGAAGTAGAAGTGCCCAGGTGGAGCAGAGAGACAAATCTGTCCTGTTTAGGATCTAAAGTGCAGGTCAGTTACATCTGTAAACAGACTATTGTAGTTTTGTCTTTGTTTACTTAAGTATTGAACAGCTAACAAATGTTAATCTATAAAAATATCGTTTTAAAACAGGTTTAGGGAGCTACCCTTATACAAAATTAACTGTGATTTTACAAAACATGTTTACTATAGTTATACAATAATTATAGAATATACAATGGTTTTGCTACACTATAGTTTCACCATGGTATAAAATTCTGATTATACTAATGGGAATCAATCCTAAAAAAAAAAACAAAAAAAAAAAAAACATGGTTACTATGTTTACCATAGGCTCAATAATATCATGGTTAATTTTCCTTAGGGCCAAACATGAACCATTATAATGCAAAACATGTTTAGTTTTAAGATTTTTTAATAAAGATATATTCAAGATGTAGCTAATTTTTGTTGTTTTAATTTTAACATTACGACAATAACACATGGTCCTAATGTAGTGGCACTCTTTTTTTCTGTTGCCCTTTTCTCTATCAAATGTTTTAGTACTAATCATAAATTATATATAATTTTGAAAGCTAAAGAACCATCCTGGTGGCTGTCTCCTCCCCCTTAGCAGCAATGTCAAGTGTCATTTTACAAAATCACAACTTTTTACAATCTTGACAAAAACATGTCTTTAAAAAGGTCTCAGTATTTCTGCAATAATCTGCTGATTGTCTTCTTTAAAAAAGACCAACCTTAGATCTGTACTGTATAGGTGGTTGTAAAGGTGGAGATGTGTTTATGACAAAAGTGACAGATACAAGAAAATTAGTTAAAAAAGTAAACACACATGAGAGACAGAGAGATTAAAAGAGATTAAAAGGCAAATTGGAAGTTCAAGAGATAGCATTTAATTATTTTACCCAGTTGATTTCAACTTTTCTTTATGTGATGATGAAAAATATTGTTGTCCAGGGTTTCAAATTTTGGTGTAGGATGGCCCAGTCCGCCCCTGGTTAACGTCAAGCTAGTTAGGAGCAGTGCAAAACAACGATGTCTGCAAATACTTGCTCTATTCTTTATTTGTGTTTAAGGGCTGGATATCTGTGAACAATTTTGCACAGAATATATATTCAGATATTGCAGAAAAGGACATTGTGATGTTTAAAAGAATAGTGTTGGAGATTTACCCTTTAATGTTCTCATTTATGAAAAATATTTGAACTTATAAAGCAGCTGTTTACTTAAAAAAAAGACATGATAGTGTAATTAGAAAGTTTAATACATTTTATTTTAATCTTTATTTTATACATATAGCTTAATATATATTTGTATTTATTTGATATTTTTTAATTTCAAGGTTTGGATATTTATGAGCACTAATTCTAACAGAAAAAAAGATACTGATACTGTTAAACATTACATTGTGTTAACTGTTCAAATAAATCTTCACTGTGAAGCAACACTTAGGCTACTGTATTTGCACTGAATTGGAAATGACGTCATTTTAATATAGTCAGTCGTGAACTAAAGTGGGCCGGTCTAAGGCTTGAAACTCCAGGGCTGAAAAGGAGTCCCACTCCGGCCCTGGAGTCACCAGCAAACAGGAATATAAAGGGCAAGACAAAAGCGTAATCCGAAAAGACAGGCGAGGGTCGAAATCAGGCTTGTGCACAATTCAGAATTTCAGAATTGGCCGCTATTCAATTCATGAGTTGGAATTTGAATTGAATTGACTCCGCCCCACAGGAAGTTGAATTTGAATTGGAGTTGGAATGACAGGAAGAGGAATTAAATTAACGGCAATTCAAAGACATTCCACACAGTCATACAACAGAAAGAATGTGTTGAATCTCACATACAATTACATTAATTTTGTAATTTAATAGCATAATTTCATTACACATAACAAGTCACTCCTCAACCCTGCATACATTTTGTTCCAACATATAGATAATGATCAAATTCTTGAAATAAATTACTCCCTCAATGTTTGATTAGTTTTGTTCAAAATGTTATTTTCATGTCAAAGTAATCAAATAACACAATGTAATCTGTACAAGTAGTTCAAACTAATATCGTTTATAGAATATGTAATGAAATCATATCTGACATATATCGAAAAGCTTCATTGTTAAACACTTCACTTATGTATATGAATTTCTTTGAATCTGTATTGAATTGCAATTCTGCTTCCTTTAATTCAAATTCGAATTGTAATTCTAGATCCTGTTTTTGACATCAATTCAAATTCAATTCAAATTCAAGAATTGAATTGGAAATTAGGAGTGTTGCGACCCCAAAAGGATCGCCGCAAATAAGGAGAAGACGAGCACTCTTGCGTTGAAAAACATCTAAACTTTATTTAACCATCAGATCTAAAAACCCGTCTCGAGCAATACGGGCAGAGCACAAAAAGTCCGGAGAGCTGTCTCAGGTTTCCACTGAACGGCCACCTCCTTTCGACGCACGCGACGAGAAGTTTTATCAACCAAGAACTGCCTGCACACCGGTGTTTCCAATCACGCAGCAATCATCCGAGCACCTGCACAGATTCAGAAACAACAAACGCACACGCAACCCAGGAAACGACCAAAAGTGTCGTCACACCCTCCCCCATAAGATAAAACCCCCAGCACTTATTGCTAGATTTACTGTGTGCAATATACCTCCCCTTAGCCACAGCATCATCGTCTCTTAGCACTAGTCCCCTGGGAAGAAAAACAAAAAACAAGCACAAATCATAGAAAAAAAACACATCAACTTCAAGACATAGGGGCACGGGACAGGGCATCTGCCAAAATATTTTCCGACCCCTTTATGTGGCGGATATCCAAATTATAAGGTTGCAGAAATAACGACCAACGCATCAATCGTTGGTTAGGATTCTGAAGAGTTGTCAAAAACGTCAAGGGGTTATGATCACAATAAATCACAACAGGTTTCCCTCCCCCTCCCACATAAACATCGAAATGCTGGAGTGCCCAAACCAAGGCCAATGCCTCTTTTTCAATAACCGAATAGTTAGACTGATACGACAAAAATTTCCTCGAAAAGAAACATACTGGACGTTCAATTCCTTCATCATCATCCTGTAACAGGACAGCTCCTGCTCCTACTTCACTAGCATCTACATGCATTTTAAATGATCTATCCCACTGGGGAGCGGCAAGGACTGGAGCACTAATAAGCAACGCTTTCACATTTTCAAAGGCGTGTTGACAGGCTGAACTCCAAATAAATGTACGTGATGCTTTCAACAAATCGGTCAAGGGAGCAACAGTTTCCGAAAAGTTTCTACAAAAATTTCGATAATATCCCACCATCCCAAGGAAGCGCATTAGCTCCCGCTTGGTACAGGGTGCAGGATACTTCTCAATCGCCTCAATTTTTGCATTCAGCGGTCGAACAACACCATGACCCACGATCTTACCCAGGTAGGTCACCGTGGCCCTAGCGAACTCACACTTCGCTAGGTTCACGGTAAGACCAGCCTCCTTCAAGCGCTTAAACAAAAACTGAATTCGGGACAGATGTTCCTCCCACGAGTCGCTATACACTACCAGATCGTCCAGGTAAACTGCGCACCCTTCAAGGCCAGCTACCACACGATTCATTAGCCGTTGAAACGTGGCCGGCGCGTTTCGTAATCCAAAACTCATAACATTATAGGAATATACGCCATCCGGAGTAATAAAAGCAGCGATTTCGCGAGCACGCTCAGTCAAAGGAACCTGCCAATATCCTTTTAGTAAGTCAAACTTGCTAATATATTTTGCTGTACCCACCTGGTCCACACAGTCTTCAATACGCGGAAGCGGAAATGCATCCGGTTTAGTAATTGCATTTAGCTTCCTATAATCTGTACAAAACCTCATTGTCCCGTCTTTTTTCTTTACTAGCAAACAGGGAGATGACCAACTTGAGGATGAAGGAACAGCCAGATTATTTTCAAGCAAATACTTAACTTCTGACTCTAGTTGTTTTCTTTTTTCCCAGGGAACTCTATAAAATCGTTGACGTATTGGTGAAGAATCACCCACATCAATATCATGCTGTACTATATGAGTTTGAGTAGGTACATCAGAAAAAAGAGACGAAAATTCCTCAATTAAATTAACCAATTCCAAACATTTTTCAGTTGGAATATATTTCAAGAAAGTTGGCAAATTTCTTAAAATTTCTGAATTGCTTAATCGAGGAGCCATGACACAGTCTTCAGGTTCCATAGCTGCTTCATAATCTGTCAAAGCCAAACTATCCAATACAGAATGATCCACCGACAATACAGTAGAATCTATTATCTGTGGACCCAACATTTCCTCCCGTATATAATACGGTTTAAGTAAATTGACATGACAAACCTGAGTTTTAGCTCTTCTCTCCGGTGTGGCAATAACATAATTCTCATCAGATTCTTTTCGAACAATCACATAAGGACCAGCAAATCTAGCTTTAAAGGGGGAGGAGATCACCGGTAACAAAGCCAAAACCTGATCCCCAACACAAAAAGATCGGCGCTCAGTTTTACGATCATATAAACGCTTCATTTTCTGTTGCGTTTGTGTTACATTCACCTTCGCCAATTTAACAGCCTCAAACAATCGTCTTTTAAAACCATTAACATATTCAACCAACTTCTTCGGCGGATCGGAAGGAACCCAGCCATCCCGTAGGACAGCTAATGGTCCACGGACAGTGTGCCCAAAAACAAGTTCATTTGGGCTAAACCCAGTACTCTCATGAGTTGCTTCTCTGGCCGCTAACATAAGCCAAGGTAAGCCCTCCTCCCAGTCTCGCTCCAATTCTGTACAATAAGCACGTAACAGCGATTTCAGTGACTGGTGGAAGCGTTCTAAGGAACCTTGGCTCTGAGGATGATAAGCTGTCGACATATTATGCTTAATATTAAGTTGCCTCAAAACTTCCTTAAACACTCCCGAAGTGAAATTTGTACCCCGATCTGACTGTAAAATTTTAGGTATTCCAAATACAGACATAAATTGGGACAAAGCTTTCAACACAGACTTTGATGTGATCGATCGCAATGCAAAAGCAGCAGGGTACCGTGTGACCTGACACATAATGGTCAACAAATACTCACTACCAGATTTAGAGCGAGGTAAAGGACCAACACAATCTACAATTAAGTGATTGAACGGCTCAGTCACAACAGGAATTGGTCGTAATGGAATAGGCTTTGGATTCTGATTCGGTTTACCAGACAACTGGCATGTGTGACAGGTCTTAATATATTTGGAAACATCACGTTTCAAACGAGGCCAAAAAAAATTACGCATTATTCGATCGTAAGTCTTCTTTACTCCAAGGTGCCCCGATAAATCATCATGAGCAAGACTTATTACCTTCGAACGAAATGGCGTTGGCACCACTACCTGAATGACCGGTTCCTTCAAGGAAGCCTTAGCCTGAGGTGTCCATTTCCTGATCAGGACCCCTTCACTAATGAAGTATCCTTGGGCAGCACTGCAATCCGACATCACCTGTGAAAATAGTGCATTCAGGGTAGAATCTGTCTTTTGTTCCTTAATTAACTCACCCCGTGACACGGAGAGAAGAGTACTCGGCCACGAAACAACTCCTGTCTCCGAAAAAGAGTCCACACTCTGTGTAGTCACCGCTGAACGACTGACAGCCCGCGTAACCACACATGCTGAAAAAACATCAGGTAAACTCTGCACACTCTCATCAATCTCTTCCACAGACACAGGTTTCGATGAAACAATTAAAGGTGGAGACGCATCCCTCCAGACCCGTTCTCCAGCCAGATTATTCCCCAAAATAACAGAAACTCCCTCAACCGGAAGGGCTGGTCTCACTCCCAATGCAACTTCTCCTTGAATTAAATCAGAATCTAGGAAAACTCTATGCAATGGCACAGACATTTTAGTTAATCCAATTCCACAAATTAACAATGAATCACCAGTAAAAGTCTCCTTTGAAAAAGGCAAAACTGACTCCAAAATGAATGAGGCAGAGGCACCAGTGTCCCGTAAAATTTTAACTGGAATTTTATCACCTTCCGGGAGAGACACAAAACCATCAGAGACAAAAGGTGAAAAACTGGAATTTACACAACCCATTTCACTCATTCCTTTAATATTTGACATAAGGAAAGGAAGACTCAAGTCATTGGCTGCAGGCACTAAAGCAGCCAACGCTGTAGGCTGTGTCACTGCATAACGGTTTCGACCCTTTGACTGAAGTACCGGACAATCTTTCTTCCAATGCCCATAACCTAAACAGTAATTACAAATTAGAGCCGAATCAGTTTTGTCAGCAAATTTCGTATTCATATAGCGTGTAGCTGTCGGCATATTCACAGGTTGCATAAGACGAGAAGTAACCTTTTCGCTACATTCATTTTTCAAACGACTCGCATCAATACAAGACTTGTGTATCAAATCGTACTCATCAGCTAAAGCCGCCGCTTCAGCTGCAGTAGACACATTACGCTCTGCAATATAAATAGCGGTTTGATTTGGAAGCGTGTTCTTAAACTGCTCCAAGACAATCAAATCAACAAGATCTTCATAAGATTTGACAGCCGACGCATTACACCAACGCGTAAACAGCAACTCTATCTCACGAGCCAATTCTGTATGTGTCTGAGCGGACCGTTTTCTTAACTCACAAAATTTCTGGCGATACGCCTCGGGCACCAATTCATATGCATTAAGGACCGCATTTTTAACTTTGTCATAATTTTGACTATCGGCCCAGCTTAAAACAGAATAAGCTTTCTGTGCTTTACCCGTCAGAACACATTGTAACATTAAACATCGTTCAGTTTCGGGCCAATTTAGTTTATCCGCTACTCGTTCAAATAACACGAAAAAGGTATCCACATCCTCCTCATTAAACAAAGGCATCAGCCGCAAACTGGCTGCCACATTAAAGTTAGTAGCTGACGGCCCACTCTCTGCTACCTCATATAAATCACCATCACTCAACAATGTTCTTACCTTTCCTTCTTTCATAAGGTCCAAACGTTGTTGCTGCAGATCCAATTTCCTATTTTCTACGGCCTGCTGTGCCAAAACGGTCTCCTGTTCTAATTTTCGTTTCTCAATTTCCATCTTAAACTCTATCTTACGATGTTCCAATTGAAGAAGTGCTAACTCTTTTTGTTGCTCAAAAGTTAAGACAACCGAAGACGACGCAGTAACCGGCAACCCTGATTCAGCCGTAGATGACATAATTCCTTTATTTATAAAAGCCGCTTTTAAAACAGTACGAATATTCTCTTTCAATTTTTTATCATTCGTGGAAAGGACAATATCATAATGTGTTGCAATCTCAATCAATTGATCCTTCGTTAACAAATTTAAAAATTGCTCAGACGGATTTTCAATAAATTCACTTAACTCGATTGAAGTCATTTTCAGTCACTAATTCAATATCCAAGGTTTTTAAAATTAAATCCTTACCATCACAGCTGTCAAAAAAAAAAAAAAAAAAAAAAAAACGAAAAAAATACATAAATACCCTGAAGATTGAGTTTCACATCCTACCTATACATAAATCTAACTAAGTAGACCCTAGTCTTCAAGCATACAGTGGCGGGTTTTTATGCACCTAATACCGCAAGCTGAGAAGAACAACCAATTACTTGGTGATTCTCTCAAACCTCGGCGTGCTCCCGAGACTAAGCTCCAACCACCGATCTGCTCAAAAATAACAAACTAAAAAAAAAAAATTCGACATACCACAAAAGGGTATGCCACTTAATCCTATCAGCGAAACCAATCTCAGGGCACTCCAAAATACGATACAGCTGTGACGAAGGAAACCACTTAACAACGCAAATGCACTCGTTTCTCCAATAGTTTTTAACAAAAAAAAAAAAAAAACCTATTAACAAAAAATATACTACAAAAATACTAACAAATTCAGAATACCAAAAAATCTTTCTACCAAACAAATCCAACTAAGACTAAATCGCCAAAATTACATTCTTAACCAAAGAACAAAAAAAACCAAAACAAAAATTATTAATTTAGAACGAGCCCCCATTTGTTGCGACCCCAAAAGGATCGCCGCAAATAAGGAGAAGACGAGCACTCTTGCGTTGAAAAACATCTAAACTTTATTTAACCATCAGATCTAAAAACCCGTCTCGAGCAATACGGGCAGAGCACAAAAAGTCCGGAGAGCTGTCTCAGGTTTCCACTGAACGGCCACCTCCTTTCGACGCACGCGACGAGAAGTTTTATCAACCAAGAACTGCCTGCACACCGGTGTTTCCAATCACGCAGCAATCATCCGAGCACCTGCACAGATTCAGAAACAACAAACGCACACGCAACCCAGGAAACGACCAAAAGTGTCGTCACAGGAGTCATTCTCAATTCAATTCTGAATTGTGCACAAGCCTGGTCGAAATCCAGATGAGCAGTCCAATGTAACACAGGAAAACAAACAAAGAAAACGAGGCAAAACTATGACTAAACTAAGACTGAAAAAACAAGAACAGAACTATGGCTAGGCTAGGGAAAAACAACGAGGGAAACTAGGAAACCGCTTGGTAAGGTTAGCTAGGAGCAAAACAATACTTCGCGATGTGTGTGTGGCATGGGCTTGCTTAAATGGCTGACAAACAGGAAGTAACCAGTGAAGCAGCAGAGGGAGCAGCAACAGTCAGTGAGGGGCAAGGCTCCCTCTGCTGGCCTGGTGTAACAATAACATATTAGTATATAAAAAGTTTTCAATAAATCCTCAGGCAGAGTAACGATAGACAGGAATGGCTGGAGAAGCCGCACACACAACGAAGGAACATAGGTGCAACGCTTGTAGCCGGACAAAGAAACAAGGAAATCAAACAAACTTATAAAGGGGAGATAATTACTATAAACAGATGGAGGGGATCACTATAATGAGCAGGAAGACCAAAAAAGGGCATGGGAGAAACCAAACAGACAGTCCAATGGGGAAACATTGGGAAACCCTAGTGAAAAAAAAAAATGCTAAGTATACTTGCAGCCATACTAATTGTCAGTATACCTTTAGTGTATTAATGATTAGTTAATTTGAAGTGTGCTATTTTCGACATAAATTTTGTGCTAAATATATTTTAATTGTAATTAAGTTGTAGTAAAGCATTACTTTAAGTGTATTTAGTGTACTTTTATGTGCTAAATTGAGACAACTTTAAGTATAATTAGTACACTTTAAGTATATGCCTGTGTAAGATAATTGCATGCTTGATTAGTGATATTAAAGTGTATTTCTTTTGTATTACAAGTATATTATGAATTAATTATGAGTGTCTTCAAAACACAAACAATAAACCATAAATATATTATTTGTAAGTAAAAATATGCTAACCCCCAATGCTGAATGGACTTATCAGGGTCATTACAATAAATACATAACTTCAATAACAGACAGATGCACATAATGAACAACTCAAACAGTGTTTATTAAAATCTCACATTATAGCATTGCAAAACAAAATGCACCATGTTTTTATATGAAAATAATGCTGAAAGAAACCAAAATTGAAACAATGTGGAACAACAAATAAACCTCAATTTTTCTTGTTGAACTGCTCATTGTTGCACTTGCGTCTAATGGCAGTTCGCACATCAGATGCTCTTGTGTTTATTAAAATCTCACATTATAGCATTGCAAAACAAAACAAAATGCACCATGTTTTTATATGAAAATAATGCTGAAAGGAACCATAATTGAAACAATGTGGAACAACAAATAAACTTTAATTTTTCTTGCTGAACTGCTCATTGTTGCACTTGAGTGCAAGAGTGTGCAAAGCAGTAATTAAAGCAAAAGGTGGCTACTTTGAAGAACCTAGAATATGACATATTTTCAGTTGTTTCACACTTTTTTTGTTATGTATATAATTCCACATGTGTTAATTCATAGTTTTGATGCCTTCAGTGTGAATCTACAATTTTCATTGTCATGAAAATATAGAAAACGTTGGTTCAAAGGTGTGTCCAAACTTTTGGTCTGTACTGTATTTGTAATAAAATCATATAAATAGCTGTTTTCAGCTGATGAATGAACATGAAGCATCCCTCTTATTCAGCAACAAGCTTTGTGCTTTTTTCCCCTTTAAGAAATGTCCATCTCAAATTCTTTCCATTTTATTATGAATTTAAAATAATAAATACCACTTTGGTGTGAGAGTTCAAACTGCATGTGATCAAACCAATATTTTTGTCATTACAAAGCTAAAAATTAATGTTAAGCTTAATTGTAGTAATATTGCACTAAAATAGTTTTTAATCTTTCAGAAATCTTTTTATTACTGTCCAAAATATATCCCAATTAATCAGTATATAATTGTATCATAATTTGAACTGAATCGCAAGCTTGTGAATCAAAATCGAAGCATGAAATTAGTGTCAATACTCTGCCATAACATTTACATCCCCCCACCGCCATCCATGCAATCCTCCTGCTATCAATTAACATTTTCAGTAACAATTTAACAGACAAATAAATAACTCTAGAAAATTGTAGACCTGTTATTGTCACGAGCCGGGTTTGACTCTCGCCATCTAGTTTCTTCTCTCTATGTCATTTTCTCTTTCTCCCTCTCCCCAGCTGTCTGCTATCGCAATCGGGGCTCGCGCTGATTGCTTCTACACCTGTTCCCCATCTTTGCTCTGAGTGTCTTCTCTATTTCTACCTGTTTGTTTCTAGGCATTACTGCTGATTATTACTCTCTGTGCCAGTACGTCTGCTACTACGATCCTTTACTTTAGCGAGTCTTGCTCTGTCTACGTCCTGTCGAGTTTGCTGTCCAGTCCGGTCTGTTGCAAGTAACCGTCTAGACTTTTTGTGTCTGCCCAGTTTTGCTGTATTTGCGCCTTTTGGCGTCTCGCCCCCCCTGGAGGCTACCCCTGGCTCACCTGTCACTGCTGAGGAGCTTCCCCTGGCTG
Organism: Garra rufa; assembly: GCF_049309525.1. NCBI lineage: Eukaryota > Metazoa > Chordata > Actinopteri > Cypriniformes > Cyprinidae > Garra > Garra rufa. The sequence goes on from NC_133368.1 coordinate 19,624,006, forward strand.
CGCTGCCGGTGACTGCGCTCTCCAGCTGTCACTAAGACTTTTTTGTTCCTGTTATTCAACTTCAGTAATCCTGTTTGCGCTACCGAAGAGGAGGTGGACGGCAGACAGCCTGTTTTTGTCTTTTGTCGTAGCAAAGAACTAAATAAACCCTCTGTTTGATTTTCCTGGCCTTCGCCTCTGGGTCCTTCTCTCTTCACGTAACAGAATAATCAGCCAAACATGGACCCAGCGAAGGAGACCCCCATTCGCTCAGCTGTAGAGCTTCAGGGAGCCATGCTGGGGCGACACCAGGAGGAACTGTCCGCTGCCAGGTATGCCGTGGAGGGGTTGTCAGCCCAGGTTGCTGATCTGACTAACCAGCTGCAGTCCCTGCGCTCCGAGCCTGCCATCTCGCCGCCCCGTTCTCTCCCGGAGCCCCGGATTAACAATCCTCCCTGCTACTCAGGTCAGCCCACACAATGCCACGCTTTCCTAACCCAGTGTGAGGTGGTCTTTTCCCTACAGCCTGCCACCTACGCGGCGGATCGTGCCAAGGTCGCTTTCGTCATTTCTCTCCTTTCCGGACGAGCTCGAGACTGGGGAGCGGCTGTGTGGGGAAAGGAGGCCGCCTTTTGTGATCATTTTTTTCTCTTCAAGGATGAGATGATAAAGGTGTTTGACCGCTCTGTTTTTGGCCAAGAGGCTTCTCGTCTACTCTCATCTTTGCGCCAGGGGAAGCGGTCCGCGGCTGACTACGCGATTGAGTTTCGCACCCTGGCTGCAACCTGCGAGTGGAATGAGCCGGCTCTCGCAGCACGTTTTCTGGAGGGACTGACGGAAGACGTCAGGGAGGAGATTCTTTCCCGCGATCCTCCGTCTAGTCTGGATTTGATGGTGGAGTTGGCTATCCGCCTTGACAAGCGCTTTGAGGGGCGCCGCCGCGCTTGTGCACCGGCCCCGACACCTCTGCCATTCTCAACCTCTTCTTTTTCTGCAGCCCCCAGGACTGATCCTGAGCCTATGCAACTGGGCAGCCTTAGCATCTCTGGAGACCAGCGCCAACGCAGAATTCACCATAGGCTGTGTCTCGTTATATCGTTCCTTCCTCGTCTCCCGCTGGCGCGGGGTTCTTTTTTGTCGCCAAGAAAGATGGCTCTTTGCGTCCCTGCATTGATTATCGTGGCTTGAACGATATAACAATCAAAAACCGTTATCCTTTGCCTCTTATGTCGTCTGCCTTCGAGGTCTTGCAGGGAGCAAAGATCTTTACCAAGCTAGATCTCCGTAACGCTTACCATTTAGTGCGCATCAAGGAAGGAGACGAATGGAAAACGGCTTTCAATACCCCGCTAGGTCACTTTGAATACCGGGTTCTTCCCTTCGGTTTGTCTAACGCGCCCTCTGTTTTTCAAGCGCTCGTAAATGATGTCCTGAGGGATATGCTTAATATTTTCGTCTTTGTCTATTTGGACGACATACTGATTTTTTCGTCGTCCGTCTCCGATCATGTCCAGCACGTGCGTCGTGTATTGCAACGTCTACTGGAGAATCGTCTTTTCGTAAAGGCTGAAAAGTGCGCCTTTCACGTCAAGTCGGTAGCCTTTTTAGGTTATGTCGTGTCTGCCGATGGCCTTTGTATGGATTCTGCCAAGGTTCGTGCCGTTATCGATTGGCCCGTTCCTGATTCCCGAACGGCCCGCCAGAGATTTCTGGGGTTCGCAAATTTTTACCGGCGCTTTATCCGAAATTTCAGTCAAGTAGCTGCTTCCCTGACCGCCCTCACTTCGACTCAGACTCGTTTTGTCTGGTCCGAGTCGGCTCAGGAGGCTTTCAACAGACTTAAGAAATTATTCTCCTCGGCACCTATCCTAATTACCCCTGACACCACACGTCAGTTTATTGTCGAAGTCGACGCGTCTAATGTCGGTGTGGGTGCCGTGTTGTCCCAACGTTCTCCGCTGGACAACCGGGTCCATCCGTGCGCGTTTTTCTCCCATCGTCTCTCGCCCGCCGAGCGCAATTATGACGTGGGCAACCGCGAACTACTGGCTATCCGTTTGGCACTCGGTGAATGGCGACATTGGCTTGAGGGTGCGACCCTCCCATTCATTGTCTGGACAGATCATCGCAACCTCGCCTATATCCGCTCGGCTAAGAGGTTAAATGCCCGACAGGCACGCTGGGCTTTATTTTTCAACCGCTTCGATTTCACTATTTCTTATAAACCCGGTTCAAAGAACACTAAACCCGACGCGCTTTCCCATCAGTTCGAATCACCAGACGACCCTCCACCCTTCGAGACTGTCCTACCCAAGGGGCGTGTGGTTGGGGCAGTGGTCTGGGGAATTGAACAACAGGTCAAACGAGCCCTCTCTCTCGTCACGGTCCCTCGCGGTTGTCCTGAAGGCAAGTTATTCGTTCCCGAGTCCGTGCGTTCTGCGGTACTCCGTTGGAGTCACGCCTCTAGACTAGCGGTTCACCCCGGGGTCAGGGGTACTCTGGCCTCTGTCCGCCAACGTTTTTGGTGGCCAGCTATGGTCCGAGAGGTTCGCCGATACGTCGCCTCTTGTCCTGTCTGCGCTCAGTCTAAGTCTGGTAATTCTCCCCCGGCCGGTCTGCTCCGCCCTCTACCCATTCCGTCCCGTCCGTGGTCGCACATCGCGCTAGATTTCGTTTCGGGGCTGCCGTCCTCTGCGGGCAATACGGTTATTCTTACCGTTATCGACCACTTTTCGAAAGCAGCTCATTTTATTCCTTTACCGAAACTCCCATCCGCCAAGGAAACGGCTCTTTCAGTTTTTGATCACGTTTTTAAGATCCACGGCTTACCCTCCGATATCGTCTCAGACAGAGGCCCACAATTTGTCTCGCAATTTTGGAGGGAGTTCTGCCGACAGATTGGGGCTACTATCAGTCTGTCGTCAGGCTTTCATCCGCAAACTAATGGTCAAGCCGAACGCGCCAACCAAATTCTCGGACGCCTCCTCCGTACTCTAGCTGCCCACAATCCCACCTCCTGGTGTGAAAATCTTCGGTGGGCCGAATATGCTTATAACTCCTCACCGTCTAAAGAACTAAATAAACCCTCTGTTTGATTTTCCTGGCCTTCGCCTCTGGGTCCTTCTCTCTTCACGTAACAGTTATGGCCTGGACTTTTTCAACATCCAGCTGTTTTTTGGGGCGCCCCCCTCTCCCAGATTTTCCTGTTAGGGTGGACTCTGCCAGCAGTTCCTTTGTGAACACCAGAACAACCAGCTCCTGGGCAAAAATGCTCATGCGAGATCTGTTCAGCCGCTGGAAGGCCCTCTTCGGAACACTCACTGCACTTCCAGCCAAGGAGTGCTGAATAAAGAGCAAGAGGGGGAGAGAATGAGAGAGACTCAATTGACAAATTATTACATATGATCTATGAGGATTACATTTAATTCCAATATGAAAGTAATGTGCATAAAACAAGTTCTTTTTTTGGAAAACAATGCTAGTATTTTTTTAAGTTTCACTATGGAGTTAAAATTTGTAGTCAGTCTTGTAACTTTACAGTGGTGAATTTTCATTTTAGTTTGTCTTGCCTAGTTTGTCTTACATTTTTTTTAAACTTTGACAGTTTAAACTTTCAATCAATTTTACATCATTTAAAGGCAATCAACGTGAAAGGGGCTTTCACTTGCTTGCTGTTCTGATAGATGAATAACTCTAATATTTTACATTTTACCATAAAGTTACATGGTGGAGATTCTGCATTCTAAACATCTATGAATTAACTGTGGGTGTTATCCCTTAATTGTAACATACCATTTCAATTTAACTGGCCACAGTACCAGAGACAGATGACACTGATGATGAGGGGGTCCCACCGGGTGATGGAATCAATGACCGGACACACTGCACACACTCCTTCATTAATTTAATCATTTCTGGGAGCTCTATGTGACAGTAAAAGGTAAATTAGAGTTGTTTGAATAATAAGGACATTCGTCTTGTGTATCTGTGGCACTTGACAGATAGATGAAATGTAAAAGCTGGCAAGCATTACAGAAATATTGGTACTAATGTTCAGTGCAGGGCAGTCATGCATATTGTAGTCATGCACTTTGCACTGTAATGTCAGTCCCTCCAATGCCGACCTGAATACCTACCACGAAGAGATGTTATAATTTCTTCATCCATTTGGGACAGGATTGTCTGTCCAGTGTTAGAGTCATTCATCTGCAAACAAACAATGAAATACAAGCACATTTATAGCTTTTCTTAAAGTCACATATTAACATGTTTGTTACCATAAAAAACAAGTCAGGAAAGAAACAGGAAAATGATGTTAAAATTTAAATTCCATTCCATTTTTAATGCTAAGGATCTATGCTTTAAATTCTAGCTTGACCTGCCACAAATTCACTGGTCCCACCCAAAATCAAAGTAACGACATAATTAAAAATACAAAAAACATGTTTCCTTAATTACACCACCTCATATAGTCCGAAACCCCTAAGACCTTTATTCATGTTTTGAACAGAAATGAAGATCTTTTATTTTGTATATAACAGTAAACATAAACTCAAAACATAAGGTCAAACATACTGCAAAACACACACTGGTTACACAGCATGGTTAATATTCTGGAAGCGTTTTTTTCTTGCGCCTCATGTTCAGTTGAGCTTCTGTTTACGTTTGTTTACAATGTTTATATGTGGGTAACAGCCTAAATGAAATCTGTTCATGGTAAAACATGATTAAGTCTCTTCAGAAAATATCTAAAACACTACTAGCTTGATTAGCTTGACAATCTCTCTGAACTTTTTGAAGCGTTAAAGTGTCAATTGTGTAGCTGTCAACAGAGGGACAGAAAGCGCTCACATTTCAACAAAAACAAGGAGATGCGCTATCAAATAAATTTAAACTTGTGATTTCAAATTATGCTGTGCTTTATGCATTTACATTTACTAGTTACTGTGGCTTTATTTGAAAATGCACACAAACATCACAGAATACTGAGTGCCCTGCTGGTTACAGTGTTTACCTTCTTTTTTTAAATTTCCCTAAATATTTATTTGTGAAAATGCTTTATCCTCTAAAGTATAAGTATGTTTATTTTACACAATTATTTTCAATCTGTTTTAAAATTTCTTAAATATAAATTTAAATAAAGAAAATTATACTTAATTTATCTGGGCCACCCTGCTTTCCACGATATCAGCATTGGCATCAGATGTAAAAAAAAAAAAAACATATCAGTGGTCCACAAGTCAAATCAACAGTATTGCTAAATGTAAATTGTCCATGACTACCTAAGCCAAGGGAGCACAAAACCCATCAGATGACAGAAATGTATAAAAATAACTAAAATCAACTTGCCTTTCTCTGGGTTGAGGTTAGACCAAACTCTTCAGCTGAGTCATTGGCCTGAAACTAAAAAAAAATTAAAAGAGATGTGTCAATAGTAATATAGAAACAATTTTTCTATACGGCAGAGTACATAGATAAAAGCTAAGAGAAAAATCGCTTACCATTTCAGGACTCTCTATATTTGTAGCATCATCAGAACTGGTGTGATGTTCTGGACGGAGTGGGCACGCTGTGTTTGTGGCCTCATCAGAACTGATATGATCATTGGAAGTGAATGTCAGGGGTCTGGCAGCCTTCTTAGTCTTTGCTTGCTTTACCTGTAAAGAACTGCTAGGTTCACAAGAGGTGGTTGGCGACAGGGTCTTTATAACACTGTAAAGCACTATGGATGTAAATTAGTACATATTAAACTGCTATGCTATATAAATGCTTCATTTATTCTGATTTAACTGATCAATTTATTCCTCCATTTTTTTTTATTGTGGTCCTGTTTATAAAACATTTAAACAATAAAAATGAAGCCAAATCCTCAATAAGAGCATATGCATTACATTTTGAAGACATTGTGGCACTTCATCCTCAGAACTGGTGCACTGATCTTGTGTGTCTACGGCCCTGCCCTGAGAAAGGGAATTCTTCAGTTTTTCTAACATCTTGTCCCTGGCTGCCTCTTTTATCTTGGATTGCTTGACCTGAAAAAAAAAATTAGGGAGTAAATTCTTTTAACATCTTCACAATGTCACATTCATGTTGATAAGCTAAAATTTGATGCATATTTTTTTCTGATTAGTAAATATTTTGGCAGCAGGCACAATGTATCTTTGTCTGCAAACTTCATAACTTCCTATAAAAAATGGCCTTGAAATTAAAAAATACTGTATTTTTGGTAAACTGTATTTTACTGTAAGTTACTTTTGGACTTAATATAAGAGAGTTCTCTATGGCTTCAGCGATGGATGAAACAATAGTGTTTCTTGCTCCATAATGTGTACAATATCCCCCATTTGAGTACAAATACAAAAAACTAAAGTACTCTTCACATTTTTATTTATTTATTTATTTATTGCAAGCTCAGTTGTGAACTACCTGAAATACAGAGTTTAGTTAGGCACTCTAATGACAAGTATATGGGAGATTCTTGCCCAATGGATGTGTAGATAGGCTAATATGCAATATTACATGCATGGAGTCAATTTTACATTTAGCATATCTTTAAAATTAAGAAATTATTATCACTATTAGATCGAATCGTCAATTTTACCACTCACCAGCCTGGCTTTTTTAGCCTTCACCTCGTTGTTGGTGTCCAACGTTTTCTTTTTGTCATGAAAACCCCTGCTCTCATCCATGTTCCATATGTCCTTTCCCAAAAGAATTAGGTTTTTCTTCAGGACGAGGTCTTTGAACGAATCTGATATAACAAGAGCAAGAAAAGTTTAGCCTACACATGCTACCCAAAAAATGACACAATAGCGCAATTAAACACTCAAAAGTGTAACGTTATACAAGAAAAAAAAAAATCAGACTGACCTCCAAACAGTAGGACTTTTGCAGGCACCGTCTTCTCTGGTTCCTTACGTGTCGGCCACTTTATTTCTATCCAATCGTCGTCTCCATCCAGATCAGGTTTTGACATAACTTGACTAAGCTGGTCTATATTAGCTTGAAGGATCGATGTACTCTCCACTTTTAATGACTTATCATACAAGTAATAAATTGCAAACTGGAACGGCATCTTTTCGTTATAACGTCTCCTGCTGAAAAACGTCACGTAGCACCGGAGCATCAATTGAAGCGAATACCATATGCTGCTCTGATTGGATGAAAAACTTTGCTTTGATTGGCTGAATGCAACACTAAGACACTTGATTGGTCACATACCGTGGCGCGGATTTTCTCAAAATAAAAGTTGTAGAATCCAGCATAGAATACAGTGGCCTCATGATGGCATCAAAAAGACAGTATAAGGCACTTTTGAATTCTGATGGGACTCATATAAGGTAAACATAAAAACTTATTTTTTTATTTTGCTGTATTATCTATTTTAATTATTCTAATTCAATGATTTATATTTAATTGAATTAGTCAACATGTGTAGGGTCAGAGAAATTCACTAAAATACAATGTCTACCGCACTGGACAACAGTTTATTCCTGGGAGGATATTTTTATGTTACAATATTACGATATTTTTTACTTTTGTGTACAAAAATATTTTTTGCCTGAACAAATGATGCATGGATTTTATATGTTTACTCTAGATCACTGTACTTCAAAACTGTTAAACAGGAGACACATGTACACATGTGCTGAACTATTAGATAGCAGTTACTTTAAGTTATTTAATTTTGGTTGTACTGTATCCACAGAAAAGGACGAAATTGTTATACAAGAAATTTCTTCATACATCTCAAATTTCCCTAACAACTACTTACAGAAGAGTAGTTCACAAAAAGGTACGTAATTTTGAAAAACAGTATGTTATGTATTGTAAAAAATAATTATGATAAACAAAATGAACCACACGTTTGTGTTCAGATGGGCCTTGCACAGCTTCAGTGCCCCAGACTGTTAGTTGGCTGTTTATTTATTGATATTTACATTTCATTACATTCAGCCTGCATTTAAATACTGCAGTTTTGTTTTGCATTTATTTTGTTAAGCTGCACTTACCTTTTGTGTACATTTGTTCAGATTCCTCTCACAAATGCAACTGAAGAGAAGAACGAACTTGAAAGCACAAAAGAAAGTGAACAAGAGGAGAGACAGATAGATTATGTAAATGCAAATGAGGAAGGAGAGGAAGACTATGGAGATGGACAAGAGGACAGAGAGGAAGATGATGGAAGTGGAAATGAGGAAGGAGAAGAAGATAATAGAGATGGACAAGAGGACAGAGAGGAAGATGATGGAAGTGGAAATGAGGAAGGAAAAGAAGATAATAGAGATGGACAAGAGGACAAAGAGGAAGATGATGGAAGTGGAAATGAGGAAGGAGAAGAAGATAATAGAGATGGACAAGAGGACAAAGAGGAAGATGATGGAAGTGGAAATGAGGAAGGAGAAGAAGATAATAGAGATGGACAAGAGGACAGAGAGGAAGATGATGGAAGTGAACAAGAAGATCTTGAAGATGGAAATGAACAAGAGGAGAGAGAAGAAGAGACTAGAAGTAAACAAGGACAGAGACCATCAAAAGAGGACAGAGAGGAACATACTTCCTCAAACCAAAGGAAGGTGCGTAGATAATAATTTATGTTGTCTGTATATGTTTCATGAAATTGAAAACAGGGAAATTGAGTTCAAGGCCGGGAATTAGCATAAGGTTTTGCAGATTTGGTGTGTCATTCTGGCATTTGAGTGTCAGGTTTCAGAAATTGTGTGTAAAGTAAAGATTTTGTGTGTAAGCAGTTGACAAATAACTGTAATGTGATCTGCCTTGTCTTTTTTCACAGAAACAACAGGAGGATGATCCTGTATACCCTGGTGCTCCTCTCACAAAGGGACAGAGTCTGCTCTTACTCATGTCGTATGTACTGCGCCACAATTTGACAGAAGTAGCTCTTCAGGATCTTCTTACTATGTTTAATGAACATTTTCCTGGCTCGGTGCCAGCAACTTCATATCTTTTCCATAAAGCATATGGACAATTTGGTCAGTATGTGCCACATTTTTATTGTATCAACTGTGAAAGTTACTTGGGACCTACTGAGACGGCACAACAAAACTGTACTTCTTGTGAAGCTGAATTCGATGCAGAGAAAAACCTAAGGGCTGGATCTTACTTTCTAGTACTTAGTTTATCAGCCCAAATAATTAACATTTTGGAAAAACCGGATGTTTGCTTGAATAAAGCAGAATCAATTCCAGGCATTGTTTCTGATATTCAGTGTGCCAGCAAGCCAAATATGATGACATTTTTAACTGCTTTTGTGGCACAACTCAAGGAACTACAGCAGATTGGAATCAAATGGAGGGACTCTGAAAACATAGAACATACTGTACAAGCAAGGCTCATTCACTCCTCTGCTCTTCTGATTCAATTGCCCGGCCCCTCCTGAGAAACACGAAGCAGTTTAATGGAAAATATGGATGTGACTTTTGCCTCCACTATGGTGGGGGCCCATATATTTGGGAAACACCAGAACCACCTTTAAAGACAGAGACAGATAATTTCCGGCATGCTATGCTGGCAACACCTGCTCAACCAGTAATGGGTGTAAAAGGACCATCACCTCTGATGGAACTTCAGAACTTTAACATGATCACAGGATTTGTTCCAGAGTACCAGCACAGTGTCTGCCTTGGTGTAACTAAACAGATAACATCTCTGTGGCTGGACAGTAAACACCATAAGGAAGACTGGTACTTGGGCTCGAAGATCAATGACATAGACCAGGGACTCATGGCCATTAACCCACCTTTGGAAGTCACAAGGGCCCCAAGATCAGTGAAAGACCGAAAATTTTGGAAAGCTTCTGAATGGAGGTCTTTTTTGCTGTTTTATTCTTTGCCTGTTTTGAATGGTATTTTAAAACAGAAGTACTGGAATCATCTTTTTTTATTAGTGTTTTCAATGCACACTCTTCTTCATGATGCCATCAAAGGAAACCATGTGAATATGGCAGAACAAGCTCTTCGAAAGTTTGTGCGTAACTTTGAGAAACTTTATGGTGCTGCTAATGTTTCTTTCAACGTGCATTTATTAATGCACTTAGCAGCAAGTGTGCGCAACTGGGGACCACTATGGGCAACATCCACATTTCCATTCGAATCATTTAATGGAACATTGCTTAAGTTTTTCAATGGAACAACGCATGTGCTAGATCAAATAGTTAAGAGATTCCTGAGGTGGAGGGCTCTCTCAGCAAGAGCAGGGAGTACAATGGCAAATGCGAATGAAAACATCCGAATTTTTTTTGACAAGCTCCAAAGTAGATCTGGCTTAACACAAAAGTCAAAGAAGTTTCAAGATAAAGTAAGATGCTTTGGCTGCCCGAAGAAAGGTACCACATCTGTGTTGCAGAGGATGGCTATTGAAAGATTTACTGGTGACATAGTCAATTCAGGTTTCTTTTATGACCGTTTCACTTGTAGCGGAGTTCTTTATCATTCCTGCAAGAACACAACTCTTAAAAAGAGAAACAATTCAGTTGTACAGTTAAATGACGGAACATTATGTGAAATTATGACCCTGGTGGATTTTGCATGTGAGGATTGGCCATCTTCTGCATCAAGCAACAACAGATTTTGTGTTTTAGTTAAAGAGCTTGCCAAGAGTGGAGGAGAGTTGTGTAGAGATGTTCAGCTACAAATATCATCAACATTTCTATATGAAGTGTCTCAGACCAATAATGTGTTTGCTGTCCCTCCTCAGTCACTCAAACGTAAATTTGTAATGATTAAGTCTAAGGACAAACTGTATGTTATTCCACTTCCAAACAGCATTGAAAGAGACTAAAACTGACCCCTAGGGGAACTACTTCTGATGCATTACGGACATCAATGCGAATTGCTGTTTTTCACCTTTATTTCTCCCTAAAATTAATAATATGTTAAGAGTTTTTGAACAATTATTATGATATTATGTGTTAAAGCAGTGTGAGTGAAATTCATTTTTTGGCCATGCAATATAGACTGTTTACTTTGCTATATACTTATGATATCGCAATCCAGTAGCTGAACTTCTTGTCCAGTAGAACACATTTTCTTGTGTTCGTATGGTGTGCTGTTGGTATAAAGGTAGTCATGGATTGATGCTTATACATTGGACTCTGTGACACTGTGTAAATTTATTAAAAAACTTAAATCACAATTACAAGAGTAACCTTTTGTGCAGTGCATACACTTTAAAATGTTTTAAATGGACTTTCAAAGCATTTATTATCAGCCACAGAGGTCTCATTCGTGACAATTGTGAAAACTGTCATTTTCAGCACACGTTTAAAAATAATATTAAAATATATTTACATAAAGTGCAAATAAACACACTTTTAAAAAAATGAACAACTTTCAATTCAAGTATATTTTTGTAAAATATATTTTTAAGGAAATATACTAAATTACAATTATTTAAAAGTGTGTTAGAAGTTGTATTGTAAAAATAGGTAAAAGCATTGTGGTAATATACTTTTTATATATTTAAAATTAGTACACTTTTTGCTAGTATATTTGCAATGTACTGTTGCAACAAGAAATACAATACAAATACACAAAAATGTACTTTTTTTTCACAAGGGAAGACCAAAACAAACAGTCCAAGGGCGTGACATACGCTTTGTATACATTTATCATATATTATTCATGTATTTTTAATAATTAATAACTATATTTTTTATTAATAAAAATATGTGGGCAATACATTATAAATACGCTATATATGCATTTATTATGTATTATTCACATATTTTAAATAATCAACAAGTGTATTTTTTATTAATAAAAATATGTGGGCAATACATTATAAATATGCTTTGTATACATTTGTTATATATTATTAATGTGTTTTAAATAATCAGTAAGTTTGTTTTTTATGTATGATTAGTATATTTAAAGGTTTATGAAATATATTTCAATTGTATTATAAGTGGTAACAAAATATATTTTTGGAAATGCTGAGATAGTATGTTAAAAGCACATTTTAGTTCATCTTCATGGTGTCTCAAAATAGCACAGTTGAGTACTTAAGAATAACTTTGAGTATATTAAATACAAAATTAGTGCCCGAAAATAGAGCACTAAGTGTACTTAAATTGTATTTTAGCACACTTTTTTTTCACAATTTGTATATTCTTTTAATATATTATTGTTATACTTTAAATTAGTCATAAATATATTTATAAATGTTTAGAATTGGGGTTCAAGTGTATTTCTAGTTGTAACTAAATATAGTTTTTAAAATACAGATATAGTATGTTAAAAGCACATTTTAGTTCAATTTCATGGTGTCTCAAAATAGCACAGTTGAGTACACAAGTTTCTTAAAATACACAAGATCTTAAAATATACTTAATACTATTTTTTAGTACAATAAGTACAAAATTAGTGTGCGACAATAGAGCACTTTTAGTACATAACTGAAAAGTGTACCAAGTATACTTAAATAAAGTTTGTTTTAGTGCTTTTTTTTTTTTTTTTACCTGGGAGGACCTCAAGGCAATAATGTTTTGTTAGAATTACCACACTCAAAATCTATTTAAGTGTTACTGCTAATAATGCATTCATATTAAGTGTACTTAAGTACAACTTTTGAGAAAATGTGCTTCTACAATACATTACTAATAGATTTTTAATAAAATCAATTTAATGTAAACTTAAAATTACCACACTCAAAATCAATTTAAGTGTTAATGCTTATAGTGCATTCATATTAAGTGTACTTAAGTACAACTTTTGAGAAAATGTACTTCTACAATACATTACTAATAGGTTTTTTATATATTAACTTATTTTAAATTTAGGATTAGTATGTAATCAGTCTACTAAAAATCAACTAATGTTTAAAGCATTTAAAGCACACTTTTGAAAAACACACTAATAAAACTCTTTTGTATGCTTTTTCTGTAGTATACTTTATTTTACTACACTTTTACTTACATTTATTTAAGTATTACTGGTATTAGGAATACTTTTTTTCAAGTGTACTAAAGTCCTACTGAAGTATAAACATACTTTTAATTAGTATATTTATAGTGTATAACCATCACACTTTTATTTAACACAAAAAATAAACAATGTACTAAAAATATATTTGCGGGTATTTAAGTGTATTTTCATTGCATTTAAGTATATTTCTTTTTCACCGGGGTATGCACTCTGACTCAGATTCTTTCAACTTTTTAAGTTTGATTTAAGAATAGAAGATTTGGATGAGGTGAGCTTGAACCTGTCTTTGAATAAATCTCATGGCTTTGATGGGCTCATGGTCAAATTTTATATGGTTTTCTGAAAAGACATTAGACATTTCTTATTCAAAGCTATTCAGGAATGTATAGAAAGTTAACGAATTACTAACAAGTATGAAGCAAGTCTTAATAATACTTATTCCTAAACAGGGCAAAGACAAGAGATTACTAGATCATTTAAGACCCATTACACATTTAAACACAGACTACAAATTATTATCCGGAATTATAGCAGCCAGAATGACAAAAGGATTCACAGATTCACTCTCTGATAACCCAATATCGTCACTTGCCATTGTGTTGCATATACTACATCAGTTAACTAAGTGAAGGTGAAGCAGTTGCTTGCTCAGTGAAATATGTCTATATAGGCATGCTGCACGTGTCAACACACGCCCATGAGTAAACAGATATGCTGAAGTTAAGACAGCGAAACAACGTTGTAATTTCAAGGTAAAATGACATCACAATATTATTGCTGTTCCAATTTGTAAAATTAAAACATAATCCAACATTATTTCAACCATGGTACCCGACGTTGTTTCAACTAATCATCTATCTATCTATCTATCTATCTATCTATCTATCTATCTATCTATCTATCTATCTATCTATCTATCTATCTATCTATCTATCTATAAATACATACACTTTTACTTAACTGGTTTAACGAGAGCTGTCGATCAAGACAGGAGCCCTATTCTGCATCATTACACAAACAGACTGACGTCTGTTTTCCGTTGTTTATCATGGGCATAGTCTCTGAAACTTGTATGTTTAGATAGCACGAATAGTGTAGTTTACATTTAGAAAAGCAAGCACAGCACAACTGTTTGTGCACTATGCATAAAACAGACTCCCTGTTGAAAAAAACAGCTATAACCAGCCTAGGCTAGTTGACTGGTCTTAGTTGGTTTAAGCTGGTCTCCCAGCCTGACCAGCTAAGACCAGCCTGGCCAAAGAATAAACCCTAAACTCTAAAACCAGCCTGGTTGACCAGCTAAAACCAGCTAAAACCTTATAACATAGTTTAGGGCCCTGACATCACCAAGACTGAGCAGATTGAGATGAGTAAGGTCATTTAAATGAGCACCTACAGTATGTCAGACTGCGTTGTTGCGCTCCACCATCTCACGATATAAATAAATAAATAAATAAATAAAAACGTTGCTTGCTGTAGTTTACACAGGACCGGCAAGGAATATGCATTGATACACCTTTATTATATATGGTACTTGGTTTATTTTGATAGGTTAACTATTTTTGTAGTGTTAAGGAAAAGCACCTCCACTGCATGTTCCTAACATAAAAGAAAGACAGTCTTTTCTCTTTTGACATACATATATAGGAATTCCGGTGGAGAGAACGCTGGCGTATTATGGCTGCCACTTCTTCACTCTGTATTTTTAATTCACAAAGATTACTCACTACTTTAGTTAATGCGTTTTTTAGTCCTAATGAAATCCTTTTTTTATAAACGGACATTTTCGACTTTTATGCCGACTTTTATTTGCTGTTTGGGATGCGCTTCTACTCTTGTGACTGGGTTCAGATGACGCTCTTTCGTTGGTCTGTACATTCTGCCCTGTGCATCTGTGAAGCTCCCTTTTATTTGTTTTGGATTTTACTTGGACATTTTGTCATGTCATATTATGTCATGACCACAAGATCATTTTGTCGAGTGAACGACATTATTATCTCGTGGCCACGACATCCAGTGTTGAGGGAATGACATCTGGTTCTCGTGGCCACAAGTTTTTTATTGAATTAACAACTTTTTTAATTTCATGAACACACTGACCGTAACCATATGTACGGTTACAACGGCAGTCGAGATGAGATGTACTGTAAAGATGGAGATGATGGATGAAATAACATTTTCCTTTGAATTAGGAATGTCATATAAAGACATTGTGCGGTCTCTTGCATTAAAACACAGGTACTTTATTACCGAAAGGCACCTAAAGTGCATTCTTAAGTTTAACAGGCTTTGCCGTTGGATATTTGTTGGCTTGAATGAAGTACTCGAATTAATCATTGACCAGTTAAACGGTTCCGGACGCTTCACGGATACTGCTGGATGCATAAAAAATGCCTGGAAAATGGTATACTGTACATGTACAAAAAGAATAATTTTGAAAGAGCTGGATCCAGAAAGTGTATCACTTCGTCGTCGATGCTGACTTCATCATCGGCAGTATTTTTCTCATGCAGGGTCCCAATTACAGTATATTTGGCACATAGATTTATATAATAAACTGATATGGAATCTGTATAAACGGGTGCATAGACAGATTTTCTCATCTAATTATCTGGCTCAAGGCAGCACATACAAACAGCAACCCTGAAGTCCTTGCTGGTTACTTCGTGGAGAATGTACTGCAGACTGGGGGATGTCCACAAATTGTGAGATGCGACCTGGGAACAGAGAATGTGATAATGAGTGACATCCAGATGTTCTTCAGATGAAGCAATGGTGATGAACGAGCAGGGCCCCACAGCTGCATCACTGGTCTTCGTTCAGCAAACCAAAGAATCAAAAGTTGGTGGGGACAAATGCGCAAAGAAAGGATTGAATTCTGGATACAATTTTTTTTGGAGAGCTGAAAGACGAGGGACTGTTTTTTGGAGATTTTTTGGCTTTCCTAATATTATTCAGGTAAGCTAAATGGTATTTGAAATGATGCATTAACTTGCATATTTACATTTGTCAGTCCCCATGATTTATTTGTTGATTGATTAATAAACATTAATCAATTATTTTGCATTTAATTACCTATTGATATGATAGGCCTCTCCGCAGTGGGACTCTCAGTAACTCAGAAATGATTAACCTGTTCTATCTTTTTTTTAATATGATAGGCTATATATCACACGATAATCAGCATGTGTGTGTGATCACAAATGTTAAATTAATTTTATACAGAAGTTAAACAGACAAACATTTTGTCTTTTTTTATTTTTTTGCAAATTAAATAGTTAACAAAGCTGAAGCAGATCTGTTGTTGTCACAGTCTGGTGGGTTGAGGAGTGGAGAATGGAGGAGGAGAACTGGAGTAAATGCAAAATAACAATTTATTAAATAAAACACTGAATATAATACAAAACAAACAAAAACCAGGAGCAAAACGGAGAACATGTAACATTAGTCAACATTAACGACGGACAAAGGGTAGTGAGCAGACACAGACTTAAATACACAAAAGACAAGGCGTGGTCACAAACGAGATAACAGGATGACGAGGGGGAAATACAAATATGGGCAAGAACAAACCAAAAGGACTAAACCAAAAGGGGGAGAACAAGGACTAAACCAAATGAACTAGAAACATAGGGGGAAAAACACTAGGAGAACAGAATAAGACAGGACAAAATACTGACATTACACCCCCCTCCCCAAAAGGCGCATCTCGCGCCGTCTAACGTCCATAGGGGAGGGGGGGTGGGTGCCCTGGAGACCACTAGACAGGGATACAGGAACCAAAGGATACAGGGGTGGTCTCCAGGGCGGATCAGGGAGCTCCGGAGGCCATGGCCGGGTAACCAGTCCAGGAGGCCATGGTGGGTCTGGGAGCTCAGGGGGCCATGGCCGGGTAAACAGTCCGGGAGGCCATGCGGATCTGGGGGACCAAAGGATACAGGGGTGGTCTCCAGGGCGGATCAGGGAGCTCCGGAGGCCATGGCCGAGTATACAGTCCAGGTGGCCATGGCTGAGTATACAGTCCAGGAGGCCATGGCCAGGTATACAGTCCAGGAAGCCATGGCCGAGTATACAGTCCAGGAGGCCATGGCCGAGTATACAGTCCAGGTGGCCATGGCCGAGTATACAGTCCAGGTGGCCATGGCCGAGTATACAGTCCAGGAGGCCATGGCCGAGTATACAGTCCAGGTGGCCATGGCCGAGTATACAGTCCAGGTGGCCATGGCCGAGTATACAGTCCAGGTGGCCATGGCCGAGTATACAGTCCAGGAGGCCATGGCCGAGTATACAGTCCAGGTGGCCATGGCCGAGTATACAGTCCAGGTGGCCATGGCCGAGTATACAGTCCAGGTGGCCATGGCCGAGTATACAGTCCAGGTGGCCATGGCTGATCCCCCCCCCCCCCAAAATTTTCTTGGGGGAACCTAGGGTATAGTCCACCCAGGAGAGCACGGAAGGGCACGTAGGAGAGAGCTCCGGCTCTGGAGGGCGCGCAGGAGAGAGCTCTGGCGCTGGAGGGCGCGCAGGAGAGAGCTCCGGCTCTGGAGGGCGCGCAGGAGAGAGCTCCGGCTCTGGAGGGCGCGCAGGCTCTTGAGGAGCGGGCTCTGGACGGCGCCCTTGAGGAGCGGGCTCTGGACGGCGCTCTTTAGGAGCGGGCTCTGGACGGCGCTCTTTAGGAGTGGGCTCTGGACGGCGCTCTTGAGGAGCGGGCTCTGGAGGACTGGACGACCCCAGCAGAGACTCTGGAGGTCTGGGCGTCTCCAGCGGAGACTCTGGAAGAGCTGGCTCTGGGCGAGTGTTCACTGGAGGGCGCTCTGGTGGCGCAGTCACTGGAGGACGCTCTGGCGGCGCAGTCACTGGAGGGCTGGGCGGAACCAGCGAAGACTCTAGGCAGAACCAGCGGAGACTCTGGAAGGCTGGGCGGAACCAGCGGAGACGCTGGAAGGCTGGGCGGAACCAGCGGAGACTCTGGAAGGCTGGGCGGAACCAGCGGAGACTCTGGGAGGCTGGGCGGAACCAGCGGAGACTCTGACTTGGCGGTAGCCATCTTGGGTGCAGACTCAGGCTTGGCGGCCATCTTGGCCGGGGACTCAGGATCAACGGCCATCTTGGCCGGGGATTCAGTCTTGGCGGCCATCTTGACCGGGAACTCAGGAACAGTGGCCATCTTGGCCAGGGACTCAGGTTTGGCAGCCATCTTGGCCGGGAACTCAGGAACGGCGGCCATCTTGTCTGGGAACTCTGGCTTGGCAGCCATCCTGGCCGGGAACTCAGGAACGGCGGCCATCTTGGCCGAGGATTCAGGAACGGCGGCCATCTTGGCCGGGAAGTCAGGAACGGTGGCCATCTTGGCCAGGGATTCAGGCTTGGCAGCCATCTTGGCCGGGAACTCAGGAACGGTGGCCATCTTGGCCGAGGATTCAGGAACGGCGGCCATCTTGGCCGGGAACTCAGGAACGGCGGCCATCTTGGCCGGGAACTCAGGAACAGCGGCCATCTTGCGTGCAGACTCCTGCGTGGCAGCCATTTTGCGTGCAGACTCCTGTGTGGCAGCCATCTTGTGTGCAGATTCTGGCATGGCAGCAATCTTGTGAGCTGGCGTGGCAGCCATCTTGTGAGCTGGCGTGGCGGCCATTTTGCGAGCTGGCGTGGCGGCCATTTTGCGAGCTGAAGCTGGCCTGGCGGCTGACGGGCTTGAGCGTGGAGAGGAAGCCGGCGGGCTTGAGCGCTGGGCGGAGGCCGGTAGATTAGAGTGCGGGGAGGAGGCCGGCCGCATCGGGCTGAGGACAGCAGCGGAGCTTTGGAGGATGACAGGGGATAGGAGACTGGGCTGGCGGTTCGATCCGTTGGAACGGTATGTGGAGGTTCTCGGCTTATGGCAGGCTGGCGCGATGTGCTGTGTCTGTGAGGGGACTGGAAGATGAGACCGACCAGAATTTGGAAAACTTCAAAATCAGATCCATTCAAATAGAGAATCAGGTTTATTAGCTCGATCAAGGGGAAATTACAAGAGGGAAGATCGCAGCGAATGGTCTCATCATCCAGCCCCAAAACAAACACAGCACCAAGAGCAGCCTCGTGCCAGCCTACCTGATGGGAGAGCTCGATGAAGTCCTCCACATATCGCTCCAACTTACGGCCACCTTGCCGCAGTCTCCTCAAAGCTGCCTCAGCCCGACTCATCTTCTGTTTTGGTCCGTCGTTCTGTCACAGTCTGGTGGGTTGAGGAGTGGAGAATGGAGGAGGAGAACCGGAGTAAATGCAAAAGAACAGTTTATGAAATAAAACACTGAATATAATACAAAACAAACAAAAACCAGGAGCAAAACGGAGAACATGTAACATTAGTCAACATTAACAACGGACAAAAGGTAGTGAGCAGACACAGACTTAAATACACAAAAGACAAGGCGTGGTCACAAACGAGATAACAGGATGACGAGGGGGAAATACAAATATGGGCAAGAACAAACCAAAAGGACTAAACCAAAAGGGGGAGAACGAGGACTAAACCAAATGAACTAGAAACATAGGGGGAAAAACACTAGGAGAACAGAACAAGACAGGACAAAATACTGACAGTTGTGTATTTCAGAGCAACATTACTATGTTTCTTTCCTTAATTAATCTGTTTTTGAATGAACCCAGCGAGCATTTGTGTGATTGTGCTGGCATACAAACAACAAAAATGCAAATATAAAAATGTTAAAAGACAAAATTAGGCAAATTTTGAAATCATTTGTAATTAAAATTCGATCAGTGTCAATAAGCTATAACAAAAAATACAAATATATGGTCATAAACATCAAATAATCAATTTTGTTATTTGTCTAACTTGAACAAATTGTCTGTCTACTGTGTGGAATGCACACCGTTTGTGAATAACAGAACAGCCTTAAATTAATTGGACAGTCACAGTATTGAAATCTGCAAATGTCTAGCAGTTTTAAAATGATCCATTATCTTCCATTTTACCCAGTGGCTTTATCACAAAATAAATGTAATTGCCTATGCAAACTGTAATCGCTCATGTAATTATAAATTATAAATGAAAACAGTTTTGAATTTGTACAGCAGCAGGCAATGGTATTGAATATCAAAGTTTTTCAAAGCAGAACAAACCTCTGACTGTGAGCAATGTTCCCTCTAATTTTTCATGTGTCTGAGCAAACACAAAAACTCCCTAATCGGTCGCTTGGACCACTGTGAGCAACATCAGACGTGTGCACTGTGGTCACGGCAGCATCGCATCTATGCAAGTCTCATGGTTTATTAAAAGAATCAAATTTCAGCATTTACATTTCTGTTAGAATACTTTTATTATTGGAAGTATAAATACTTAATTTTAACTATGGCAAAACAGGAACTGCCAACCAAACCAGGCCAACTATAAACTCCCAGTTTTGAAAACACTGAATATTTTGATTATAAAGCTCTGACTTCCAGTGTGTGAAGCTCCTGCTGTGCACTGTGTGAGAGGGTCCTACTGTGGTCTGGGAGAGAGTCCTGTACCTCTTTGTCTGCAAAATACAGAATGTAATGACACGATTATTAGCATTTCTACTACTCATAAACTAGTAAAAGTATTTAATGATCAGTATCCATAAATGAAAATTGTAAAATAAATGACACTACATGATCACAAATCTGATTGAGGACTAAAATTTCACCTTAATTTTTCCGGCTGTCCTTCTCACGTCTCCAATGGTTGTACACGTTGTCCAGGTTGAAGGCCTCATCTGCTTGCAGCTTTGACTTTATGCGCATCAGCTGGTCCAAATGGCCCACTTCAAGATGATTTCTGGATGCTGTTTTGATACGATTCATCAAACTAAAGCCTCTTTCACAATCTGCACTGGATGCTTGAAATGTAGCACAAATATCCACAAGCTGTGAGATGTGTTTTAGCTCCTCACATTTCAGTATTGCAGCCACCAAATCTGAGAATGTGCTGATTGACCCTTGTTTAAGTTTTTGCCTCATTATGTACTTGAATTCAGTATATTCACTGTTAATGACCTCCACAGAATGTGGGTGGTGGAGAATGGCCTCATACTTCTTTGCCAGTGTGGCAATGTCTGCTGCTCCATACTCAAAACTGATGTCTGAACTCAATGCCTCAATGTCAAATGCAGACCACTCCTTTAATTCGTCCTCTGGAAAACGAGCATCCAAGTGATCACAAAGCTTACGAATAAAACGAGTAATCTCACCAGTATTTTTGTTATCGGCTGATGAGGCCCTCATCGCCTCTTTGACACGGTCACTCCACTTAACATCCTTTTCCTCTGTCAAGTATTGGGAACGCAACTTCTCAAGCTTTGCTCTTGCAAAGCAGTGCCCTTCCATCACAGTCAAGTTGTGTCTTTGAAAAGAAAGACACAGGTGTGAGAGCTCGCCCAAAACATCTCCCAGAGCAGCGAGAGTAACCTTGAACTTTGAATCAGTCAGCTTTTTGTAACAGTAATTTGCCACTGGATCTCTGTTATCGCTGGATTCTCTCTTGCAGTATTCTTCCAGCACAGAGTAGTTCCTCAGAACAGCATTCACAGCTTGGTACCGTGACAGCCATCGCACTTCGTTCAGAGGCCTGAATGACAGTGTATCCTCATCAAGAATCTTTGCTAGGTCTTCCAATTTTCCCCTCTTTACAGTGGATCTAGAGAAAGTGGAATAAACTGTCCTAAGAAGAGTTTCCACATCACGCATCAAAGGTATATCTTTCCACGCATCATCAATGCCCAAGTCCTCTCTATGGGCCACACAGTGTTGTTCAGTTAGGTGTGGTATTTGCCGCTTTAATAAAGCTGCAACTCCGTTGTGCTTTCCTAGCATTACTGAGGCACCATCGGAGGTCAGCATCACCATTCTCTGCATATCTAGTTCATGCTTGGTGTAAAACTGAGTTATTGCCTGCACAATATCCTGAGCAGTGCATGCTGTCAGCTGGATGATGCCGCCAAACACAGTTTTATGGTTGACGTTATTTTCCTCCCTGTATTTAATATACAGGACTAGCATTTTGTGCACTGTTATGTCTGTGCTCTCATCTGTCTTGTATGGATTTACCAGGAGGCAGTAGTCTTTTGAGGCTTTATTGTAGAACAACTAGGAACAGCACAACTTATAGCTCTCTTCTGCAGTAACACCCTTGCTCGCCTGTTTTATCATTGACTTACACATAAAGCACTTCTGGAGTGCCTCCTAGTGGGCCGGCTGGGTAATCAGGCATTGCATTAATACTACAATACCCTGACACCTCCCCCTTTAAGTCAAATACTTTAGGTTACATATATTTTCCATAAACGTACCCAACACAATGAGTATTTAATTAACCAATTAAGAACTAGAACAATGTTCAATCAACCACAACATTACTCTGCCATTGCTGTCACACATCCCATTGAAGAATATTAATTATACATTCAGTTATTACCAAGTCTTCTCACATAACTCAATAAGTTATTACTCTTTTCTTTTGTCTTCTTTTTTTTCTTCTTCTATAGGTTCAGCCGCACTGCAGGCTTACTTACTCTGCCTGATCTAGTGATGTTAGGTTCCCTTGCAATGTTCTCTGCAGGTAAATCAGAGTCCACGTGAAGTTGAACTTTCTGCGATGACTGTTCTGAACTAACTTTCTGTGGTGATTGTTCTGAACTCTCCTCAGTTTTCATAGTAATTCCTGGAACCCCTTCTGGCAGCAACTGAAGATGCCTGCGATTTCTCCTTTTCTCTCCCTCCTTTTCACTGAAGATCTCGTATGACCTTGGAGTAGTGCTCTCTGCCAACACCGTAGCAGGTCCTTTCCACTTCGCTTCATCATCTATCTTCAACAAGACTGAAACCCCTGGTCTAAGAACTGGTAAGTCCTTCACACCATGTCGTCTGTTAAAGTAGTATGCTTGTTTTTCTTTTGCTGCTTTGTCTCTCTCTTTTATACTTTATACTTTATACTTTATGCATACACAAGTCTATGGCTATTCGCTGCCATGGCCTTTCTGGCAGAGGCGTTGACTGTAGAGGTTCCTTGTGCTGTGCACGTTTATTTTCTATGCAAAACCTGCATGTCTCTATTTTGCGCCTAAGATCTTCAGAAATTCCAGGCCACCATACAGCCTCTTGCGCCCGTGCCCTACATTTTGATAAGCCTTGGTGTCCTTCATGAATTCTGCCAAGCATCTCATGTCTCATCGTTTTTGGAATTACGATGCGATTCCCCAGCACAACTAGTCCATCACTCACAGACAAAGAGTCTTTCCACTTGTAAAAACTCTGCACATTGTTAGGAACACTTTTGGTGTATTTTGGCCATCCTTTTATAATGAAGCTTTGCACGGTTTGTAGCTGCTCATCTTTCTGTGTCTCCATTTTTATTTCTTTCAACTTGCGTTGAGACACTGGCAGACAACTGATGACTGCATCTACATGACAACTCACTTCTGCTGTCATAAAGTCTTCCGTAGTGTCTAAAGGGCTTCGCGACAACGCATCTGCGACAACCAAGCTTTTGCCAGGTGCAAACTCTGCTTTTGCATTAAACCGCATAA
The DNA here is from genome assembly GCF_049309525.1 of Garra rufa. Lineage (NCBI taxonomy): Eukaryota > Metazoa > Chordata > Actinopteri > Cypriniformes > Cyprinidae > Garra > Garra rufa. The sequence continues at coordinate 19,647,476 of NC_133368.1, forward strand.
GTCTCATCAAAAGTCTCTGACATCTCACTGGCACTGTGTCTAGGTCCTTACTGTTGATCAGCGGTATTAGTGGCTTGTGATCCGTGATCAATTTGAAAGTCTCCATGCCCACCAAGTACTTCTGGAACCTTTCGCATGCCCATACGCCTGCGAGGCCTTCCTTCTCTATTTGGGCATATCTTGTTTCGGACCCTGTCAACCTTCTGGAACAGTATGCGACCGGCTTCCAGCTGTTGTCATGCTTTTGCAGTAAAACACCGCCGATACCGTAGCTGCTAGCGTCCGCTGATACAGCTGTTTCTTTAGCTGGGTCATAGTGTGCCAGGACTGGAGCTTTGGTGAGCAAACTTTTAAGGGTGTTGAATGCGTTTTTCTGTGGCTCGTCCCATGTCCATGCCCTTTCTCTCTTGAGCAGCTCATACAAAGGTCCTCCTGTCGTTGCCAGATCAGGGATATATTTACTCATGTAGTTTATGAGGCCTAACGCCCTCCTCAACTCATTTACGTTGTTTGGCTCCTGCAAATCACTTATTGCACGTACCTT